>NW_020956734.1:42986-44937 GCF_003031625.1 Empidonax traillii | reverse complement strand
TCTCTTACCCTGCTGGAGAGATGATGAAAGGGACCAAAGCTGGAGATCAGCCCCTGGCTGATGATTGCAGCAGCATGAGAAGCAAGGGGAAGAGGGAGAAGCAGGTCAGAGAAGGAGAGGTGATGCACAAAATCTGATTTTTGAATAGGTGATCTAAGACCAGGTGTTTGATGGCGTTCCTGCACCTAATCCATCAAGTTAAAAGGTTTTACAAGATGGAGAGAAGCTTTCAGCCATCTACTCCCTCCAAAAGACCATTTAAAGAGTGTATGGCATCATTGCACTGCCCTACCCTTCCCCCTACATCTGGTCCAAGCAATGGGTCTCCCATCTAAAAGAAGAGATGTTTATTGACATCTATAATACACTGATATTTGGTAACATCAGGCTCTGGGATGCAGGGATGCAAAGTGCAAGGCATGTTGTATTTTATTGGCGATTGAAATAGAGAAAAATGGTTTCTTTTGAATTGGCTGGTCCTGGCAGGTTGCAGGCAGCCAAGCTTGAAGGAAAAGATAAAGTGAACGCTCCTTGGACCACATCACTCTTTTAAATATAGCACACCATTAAGTCCAGCTTGGTTTTACATTCTTGCAACATGACTCTTGTTTCAGTTATTTACTTCTGTTTCCACATAAATGTGGGAATTCATAATCCACAGAGGCTGCCCATCCATTGTACTGTACTGAAACAGCATGTGCTGAACTCTTGAACTGTAAAATGTATTGATTATTGTTTCCTTTTGTAATTTTTATTTACTCACAAGAAGATTGCTCTTTATTACTCATCTCAGCATTTCCTTTATAGAGATATTGTTTCTACTGTAAGGCCCAGATTCAGGTCCGCAATTAGGCACTTTCCTGCAAAGAGAACAAAAATCCCACCTGAGCTGCAGTTACTCGAGAAACCTCAAACTGCAAACGCTTCCAAAAGAGAGTAAATATATGCAAGATGCTTGTTACTCCAATGTGCAAGTGATTGCAGGTCTCAGTCCAACAGGAAATAGCAGCAGCAGGAGAAAACTGGAAATTCTCAGGGTAAGTTATTTGTCAATTTTGCCACAGCAGCATTGCCAGTTAGTCTACAAGGGAGCTGTGGAATTGTCTTAAATAAATTCAAGATTTCCAGGGTATTGCTGCAACGGAACGAGAGAGATCTGTAAGCCATTGACTGCTTTAATCTCATTTATTTATGCCCCATTGCACTGTTGGAGTGAGAGCCACAGACAAACTGGGAGGGTTTAAATAATTCTTGTGCAGGATCTTGGTTTTTCCTTGTTGGCCATGAGAGCAGGAGATGTTGGCATGTGAGAGGACACCTGTGGGGTACCATTTCTGAGGGAATGATGCTCCCAGCTTTGGAGTGGAGTAAAACCCATCCAAGAGCTCTTTGCTAAATGCCAATTAGTGACACCAGACGTGGTAATTGGGCACAGCATTTAGCTGAGGCTGACCTTGCCTAGAGTTCCCCAGGCCAACAATCACTAGAAGAGTCTTACACTTTGTATTAGTTCATGGCCAGGAATGAACTCGTGGTGATGGAACACAGGTAACACATACCAATTTCATTAAGTTTTAAGAATGATTTCATATTAGAGGATTGCTCCATTTCCACAAACATGGGGAAACTTTTTTAAAAAAACAATAATAACCAGACAGATCTTTGGCTGTGTTGCAAATCCGTAGTTCACCCTGGTGGCAACACAGAGTTTAACAGCATCTAAAACATCACCAAAGCCTCTCCTGTGACTTGCTGATGTAACTGATCCCCCAAGAACTTAAAGTAAAACCAAGCAAGACCCTTGGACACGTTGTGCAGTTCACCCAGACTTGTTCCATGAGTAAATATTTAGGGATGTTTGCTTTGGCTCAAAAGCAGCCATGGGAAAAAAAAAAAAAGACCAAATTCACTGTTGCTGTTAGATAAGTGTGATTCCCTTGGGATGACTCTA
>NW_020956734.1:6939-42670 GCF_003031625.1 Empidonax traillii | reverse complement strand
TAGGTACTGTCCCATATCAATAAATACCTCTTTGCAGAAAGCTCTGTAAATTATAGACACTATCCCATTGGGTCCAAAATGTTTATATTCTACAAACTTAGGCACTCTTGGGCATAACTAGTTAAAGTAAATAAGTAAAGAATTCGAGAATTTAGGCATATCAAAACCACAAATATATGCCAGATCACAGAAAAAAAAAGAAAAGCAAAAACAAGGGGAAAAAAATAATAGGGCAACTCTTCCAAAACAAAGTGTTGATCTCACTCAGGCTTACTTGTGTATCACATCAGATATCACAGCTCTGGAAATATCCATTAAGATTCCAGATTAATGTACCTCTTTGCCACTAGCCAAGCCCACATGAACAGCATGGATGCTGACTTGGATCACAGAAGGAACTGAATAAACTGGACACTGAGCCAAATTGACTTGTAATCAGGCTGCATCTTAGAAAAAAAACCAGTCATACTCTCCTAAAAATGCAAGCATATGCTGTGTTTTACAGGATCAATCACAGTTACTACCTGTAATTACTGACCCAATTCCATCCCTGACCAGTAAATTTATAAATCTGGCAGTCTTCACAGCCATGGCCACGAACTATGTGTGAAGAAACCCCAGCTTCTGGCCAGGTTTGTGTCTGGGATAAGCGGGGCTTGTCCTCCTGCCAAAAAGCCGTTTGCTCACACTCACTCACACACACAGAGCCAGCCACAAATGTGGTCTCAACACTCAGGGCAAACCAGATCTAGGAATTGTCTGTCTGGAGAAATAATCCCAAGCACCTCTGGCAGAACTAAATTCTCCAGGGTTGTCCCCACCCAGCCCGTGGACGGCCCCCGCTCCAACAGCTCCTTGGAGCTGCTTTGGGCAGCCCGCGATGCTGAACTGCACAAAACACTGGGAGTGTTGTATTGGAGTATCTAAACTGGGAGTTGCTGAGGAGTCATCATCCTGCTGAAATTTAAACCCCACCCTGGTTCCACGCTCACTCCCTTGTACACACCGGCTCTTGGTGTTAATAAACACTTCTCTAAAACAGAACACAGGGAAAAACAGACACATTATTCCAGAACAAGGAGATCAGTTGATTTTATTGTGGACTTTTGACAGATAGCAAGAGCCATGTTTTCACAACCACTCGTTTGTTTGCCTTTCATTTTTCACAGGATATAGGTAGTCCAAGAAAGGGCAGAGATGGGCTTCTCTGCTTACCTCAAGTTGATCCAGATTCATTTTAAGGAGAGATTGAAGCCCCTTCCAGTACCTAAAGGGGCTCCAAGAGAGCTGGAGAGGGACTTTGGAGAAGGGCATGGAGTGACAGGACAAGGAGGAATGGCTTCAAACTGCCAGAGGGCAGGGATAGATGGGATACTGGGAAGGAATCCTTCCCTGTGAGGATGGGCAGGCCCTGGCACAGGTTGCCCAGAGAAGCTGTGGCTGCCCCATCCCTGGAAGGGTCCAAAGCCAGATTGGATGGGACTTGGAGCAAGCTGGGCTAGGGGAAAGTGTCCCTGCCCATGGCAGGGGGTTGGAATAAGGAGATATTTAATGTCCCTTCCAACCCAAACCATTCTGTGACTCTTTGAAACTTACTTTTGTTGTTTTTCCCAGAGCCTCCATTGGGTACTGGTTATAGAACTTCCCAGATTTTGGGGATTTAGCAGATCACACACTCTTACAGCTCCCAGTTTATTTCAGCAGGACCTAGCACCAAAAATTCAAGGCCTCATTTTCTGTTCACCTTATTTTCCTTGCTGCATTTGATGCATAAAACCCCGTAAGAGGGTTCATCATCCTTCACTTCCCTGTCAGTACAAGGAACCATTTCCAATGAACTGTGAGGATACTTTCCAGCCATCCATGTGCAATGAGCCCACTCTCCTATCAGTGGATATCCCCAGTCCCAGCCTCTAACAAGAAGGAGGTGCCAGCAGCTCTCATTTGTGCTCTGCATTTTATTTCCAACATTCAGAACTTCAGAGCAGCCCAAACCAATCTCACTCTCTCAGCTCAACGAACGAGTGGATAAAGACCAGGAAAACCTGTAATGTTTCCACTGCCAGATTTATGGAAAGAAAATAGCACATGACCTTTGTGATTCTTGTCATTATGAGCCACTTTTCAGAACAGCTTCAAGAGAATATCTGAACAGTTCTTTGCTTTTCTACCTGAAAATGAAACACTGCCGAATTTCTGGTCTTCAAAGTAGACAAGTAAAGTAAATTTGCTTTATCCAAAGACCACTGAGCAGGACATAAGCACAGTGCCTTCAGCTAAATGAGCTCCCCAAGCAAAATGAATACTCCTAGTGCCAATGAATCACACCACCAAATTTGCCATTTGGCATTCAGCATTTAGTTTTTAGCTGATTTCTTATTAAAGCAAGGATTTTTTTTTTTCCTCCTGTCAAAACCAACCTCGAAATGAATGGATATAAAAAATTGTTATAAAACATAAAAGGAAAAATAAAGAAAAGGACTAGAAGAAAGGATTCACAGTGCAGGTGAATCCCAGGTTGAATGCAATCTGGTTTCATACCAATTGCTGCAGACTGTGGTGTCCCAGGAACATGCCTGGAAAGGCAGAGGGCAGATCAGATAGACTGTTGAATTTAAACATTTAGAAATATAATCACCAGCAACTCCTCAGTGAGGCAGAATAGAAGAGGTGAATATTTTCATTAGTACGTCTGCTTGAGGAAGAGACCAATCTGCAAGGAACAGCTGCAGTGAAAAGTTCAAAAAGAGTGTTCCTAATGGACATTAATGTTTCTAAACTAGTTTCAGCTGAAGTTTTCTCACTTCTCATCTCCAAAACCAAAATACAGACCTACACTTTACCTCAAGAGGTAACATATATATATATTTGTGTATATATATGTGTATGTATAGGCAAACTTTACTTCTTCTTTCCAGTTTCTTCAGTGACCAGGCAAAGTTTGAGGGTCTCAGGGTGCCTTCAAAAGATGGTATTGACTTCTCAATGGTCTTTTCCCCCAGCCAAACTGACAGAGGACCACTGAACCTTCCAACCTGGGGGATGAACCAATGTTAAGGTCCAAAGATTGGAAAAATAAAAGCGTAAAGGATCCAGCTCTGCAACCACACACATTACTGAAAATTGCATGAGTTGAAAAGTGATAATGGCCAGTGTTGACCTAAGCAGTGGGAAGTCCAAGGGGCATGAGGTTACCTGCATAGTATAATGTCTCAGGGTGACCCAGGCTTCCTGTTGCTCAGTGTAAACCTCTTCAGAGGTGATTTGCATGAGCAGGGATCCTCTCAGCTCTGCTTCCAACCAGCTTCCACATTCAAGTTTCAAAGAAATTTCGATTCTGCAGAATTTCTTCGGTTTGGTGCTTTTGGAGATGCCCTGAGGCAAATATTTGCCTTGTCTGGTTCCCAAGTATCTATCTGGGTAATGGCAAGCTTTGTCTGTCTCCCTTCCTCCTCCTCCTCCTCCTTCAAGGCTCTGTGCAGATATTCATTGACTGACTGATGGTAAATGAACAAAGGTCTTCGGGTGAGCACTTAAACTACTCACTGAACTTCAGCCACGTGCTTAAAAACCTTCCTCAGCCACAGCCTTTCCAGAAGTCAGTAAAGGAGAGGAGTCAGCTCATCCTGCTTGCTTTGAACAGCCATAGGAAAGTCAAGCCTTATGACTAAGAGTTATAACCAGGAGAGGATTTCTGCTCCAGGACAGGATCCCAGATGTCCCATGGACACCTACAAGTCTCAGGCATAACATCTTGTCCTGGTTAGCCTTGGTCTGGCTATTGTGGATACCCAGCTAGTCTGTCAGGCCATTCCTGCATGAAGGGCTGGGGAATCAGTGTTCCAGGTTGTTTTCCTGTCCTCAGACCCCATGAAAAGCCTCCAGAGATGTAGAAGTAGCTGTGAGGGACAGAAAATACTCCAGCATCCTTCCTTCTGCGATGCCTCTCCAATTTCAGCTCCCTTTTCTCTTTTCTGTAACACACAAAGGGGGAACATCCAGATCAGTGGAATTTTGTGTTTTTCCAGCACCAATACCTGTGTATATTTTCTGTAAAAGCCCTGCAGCTGCTGAGTATCAGCCACTGTTGCTGAGCACACCATGCACACCCTGGCTGATTAATTCCCTGTGACAGAGCAAGGCAGGCAAACTGGATGTGTGCGGGTCCACAGATGGATATTTTTGTTATTTTAATTTGCTCAGTGACAGTTTTCAAGACCATACACCAGCAAATGTCTCTTTCTGCAATAGTTGGAAGAGTCAAAAGTGAAAACCTTTTCAATTTTTACAACCTTGCCTCTGTGGCAGGCTAAGTCATTTCCGAGACTTCCCGGGCAATTTGTCTGGGATCAGGCTATTTCCCCAAGCATCCAGAAAAATCAACCTTTTTTGTGTGTGTGCTGTTGTTCAGCAGGTTCACAAACAACATGAGAAAAACCACCTGAAAAACAAGCACATTGATAATGTTAAGCAAAGAAGCTGTAAAAAAGATAATACAGAGTGGAAAACAGTAAAAAAAGAAAATGCGTGCAATCCTCTTGGAAACAGTTTATCTCCCATCTATATGTTTGTGTCTCAGTCCTCAAATCTCTGGTACCTTCATTTCCATTTCACAACACTAACATTTTATTTGTGTTACCTTTTAATCACTGATCAATCCATTAAAACATGGCTATGTATTATAACTTGTCCATAGGCATCAATATGGGTGTCGAGAGATAAAAAATAACTTGGGTAAATAAAGAACTTCTGATATAATAAATAAAGTCACTTCTGATAATTTCTATTTTATTTTAATAATCACTACAAGTAATAGGAGCCTTTATGCAACTTGAGTTCTGGAGCAGGTCTTTAATTTCTCATTAAAATAACGAATCTGAAGTGGTTACATGAGCAAAACTTAATTTTGGCCAGTACCAAAGGGGTGATCAACCACATTGCGCTGCCTGTCCCTCCCTGGAGTCACATCTCAATTCTGTGTCATCAGTTTAACAATTTCTAGCTAAACAAATGCTGTCTTAAAAAGGAAGCACAGAACCACAGAATAGTTTGAGTTGGAAGGGACATTAAAGACCGTCTCATTCCACCCCCTGCCATGGGCAGGGACACCTTCCACTAGCCCAGGCTGCTCCAAGCCCCGTCCAACCTGGCCTTGGACACTTCCAGGGATGGGGCAGCCACAGCTTCTCTGGGCAACCTGTGCCAGGGCCTCAGCACCCTCACAGGAAAGAATTCCTTCCTAATATCTTATCTAAACCCTCCATACCATTTTGTATCATGCAAAGCCTTTGCATCGTGCAAAGGCAAACCTTTTCCTCAGTTTCACTCACCCAGAACTTTAGGAACAAACTTAACTTTTCTAAACAAAAATAATTTCATCATTTTGTGTGGCATTAACACCCTGCTATTTCTATATGTTATCTGTATTTTTCTTGTTGACATTCAACCAATTCAGAGCTAAAAATCCATCCAGCACTTTTTCAGGGGTCATAAATCATAAAAAGGTTATATTTTATGAAAGCTGAAGCTGAGAAGTAAACAGCATATTTGTATCAAAAGAGTTTCATCTATTAAGCAGCAATGACAGGGCCCTCTGGGCCAAAATCTAGTTTTCTTACTTAAAAAGCTTAGTTCCTTTGTAGACTCCTGCAGGGACCTATAACAGTTGGAATTGGGTTTTTTATGCCTTTGAGGCCTCCAAATGAATGTTACAGTTTTCCATTATTTTCTTTCTTCTTTTGAGAGAACGAGGCTACCTGCTTATTGCCTAAAACCTACACCCTGCAATTGTTCTGCTGGAAAATCTGTCTTCCAGCAGTGGCCTCACATATGCTCGGGCACCCTTAGTGCTGCCTCTCCATTTTACCCAGTGCAGGGTAAAACACACGAGGAGGGAGATGCAGCCTGCAATTTTAGGCAGCCTCTGTCCAGAATTTCTTCTTAAGCTCTTTGCATTTGCAAGATTTCCGAAATTACCTTCGAGGAGCAGGAGCCTGCAGAGGCAGCCAAGTGTTCGTTTTATATCTTGCAAATATGCATGTTTTTATTGAGATACCCGAGTGTCAGAGGCAACATCAGTGCCTGGGAGCTGGAAATTTAGATGGGGTTATTTCTTCTTCCTTCTCTGTGGCCTTAACTCAGGGGCGGGTGCTTGGTTGTTTCTCTCCAGGCTGGGAGTTGGTCACGCAGTACCTTGAAGGGTCTCAGGTTTTGTGTCACTGCCTCCCACCTCTAAAATACCTCCCCAGAACATCTGGAGCTGTGAGGACAGACACATCAGGCCCGTGTGGCACCATGACTCTGCAGTGTTGGCAGTCATTAAAATATTGCCAGTGATCTCCGGGGGACTGCTCAGAGCTTTAAACACTGCTCAGAGCTTTAAACACGTGCAAATCAACCCCTGCGGGGCCAGGACCTCAAAGCATTAACTCCAGCCATTCTCACCTGAGGCAAACAGCCTCAAATCAAGCTGGGGGCAAGCTTCTCCCAGGTACAACCCAACCAATCTGAAGGTGCACCAAGGCTGAGTTTGGCTCAGCACCCACCGCCATCACCTGATTCACCGAGCACCGGCACGGCGGAAATTCTCCGGGGCGCTCCACAACCCTTCCATCCGTAGATGAAGACATCAGTCTGCATCTTTCTTCTTATTAAAATGTTGCTATTAGTCCACCTTCGGCTATTAGAGGCCGACAGACCTGACCCTTTTTGAATGGTGTAATTTCCAGCCGTGAATATCTATATATTCCACCCTGATTACATCACAAGCACGAGCTCAGAGTCAGCAAATTCACCACCTCTAAACTAGTAGAATAATCACTAACAATTAACGAAATGATATATCCGAGTCACAGTAATCTTTTTAGCCACTTTGAACATATATTTGTTCTTTTGATGTCCTGTGTGAATAGGAGTGCTTTATCTGACTGATGATGGGCTAAACAATGGTTCAGAGTTGTAATATGGAACTCAATTTGCTGGAACTATCATCTGAAAGGCCTGGACAATTTATTGAACACTGCAGATGAAAGAAAGAGGGGGAAAAAAAAAATTTAAAAACTGACCACTTCTAAAATGAAGAAAATAGAGCAGTAAAGGGTATTGTAATATACTTTAATCTTCCTTAATGTAGAAAAATATGAAATGCCATTAAAGCCTCCTTTGAAATGGATGTGTCCGCATAGCTTGAGCACCAAAATCTAGTTAATGAATCTATTGTTAAGGCAAATAAACAGGAAAGCAGCAGAGCAGGAGTGATCTATGCTTTATACTGACTAATTCAGAAGATGAAAGCAGAGAAAAATTAAAGTTAAATTCATATAAATATTACAGCCAAGGAGAATAGTTGCAGGTGTTAAAAAAATAGAAAGAGAGAGGGAGAGGACAGGCAAAGCATGAATTTTCATTCAATTTGCAAGTCACAACCAGGAGACACTTTTTTTTGTATAAGAGCAAAGTCAGGCAAGATGAAAGCTTTTCAAGGGGCACAATAATTAACATTTTAAAAGGTTTTAGCAATAAAATAATGATTCAACAATAACAGCAATTTAATCATTTTATTTGAGAAATTAAATTGATTGCTAGTGTTCATTTGTAAGAAGTGGCATTTACTGCATTTGTAAGAAGTTATCAAATCACGCTTCCATTTTAATAGTTTGGGGGGGGGGGTTAATATGTATTCAATGTTCAGAGAGAGAAGAGATGTCGCCAACATTTGTCTGCCTAAATGATGGAGCCTGGTGCTGCATTTTTTTATGCACGTGCCCACGTTTAAAGTATGAATAAACACCGCTAACAAACGTCAGGCAAGAGCCAGGTAGAGCAGGAGAGTGTGTGGGGAGGGGCTGAGGGGCTTTTGGTGCCAGCAGGGTTTGCACCACAGCAGTGATCCCATCCAGAAGCCACGTGGACATCTGGAGATCCTCACACAGGGCTGGCCATGCTTCCACCATGACACACTGACAGAGTGCTGCTGATGTCTCTTGGAAGCCTCTGAGGATGGCGGGGAGGGAGAAGATGTTTCCAGAATCCTGGAATGGTCCAGCTGAGCTCACCGCCACCACCACAGCGTCTCAAGCCAGTGCCTGGCTGAGCAGAGGGGATGGAGACCCAACACATTCTTCTCCTGGCCCAGAGAGGGAGGATGGAGACTGGCTGTGTTCATGCACAAGGTACAAGGCACCTGGGCTTGACTGGGAGCAGCCTGAGGGGTTGGGGACCTGGCTCTCTGCTTTGGATCCTGAATGGTAAAACAGGCGGTTTCCACGTGAGGAGCATCTCACAGGGTGATGTGCGGGGCAGGAGTGAGGCTCAGCCCTGCTGAGGTCAGTGGAAAGATTTGCATCAGTTCCACTGGGTGCAAACACATACTAATTTCATGTTAAGAAATAAAATTATAACTATGTGTGCATATATATATATATACACACACACATAAACACAAAAAAAATCTTTCAAGCAGCAAACACCAAGTACACAAGGAGGGCCCAGCTCCACCCCAGCTTAGGCCCATGAGAGAACAACAAGGTCCCAACCCCGCACATCTTTTTGCAATAATTAAATCATGGCAGAGATAAAGTGAGCAAATCGTATGTCATCTCAGCCAGACTATCCATATAATTGTCAGAATCTAATTTAGGGGACAGGCCCCCTGCGCCATACGTTCCGTGTACGTCTAATGAATTTGTATTTCCAGCCCATATATTTTAACTTTCCGACCGCATCAGTCCTTTGGTTGAGTGTCCACACACCAAATAAACATCTCTAAGATAATGGTAATGCACCACTCTATTTTCTGTGCCTGTGCAGATCAGAATGTAAGGCGAGATGAGGCTCTCGTAGCTGACAGTGGCATGTGCTCTTTTTCTTTCTCCCCCCCCCCCACCTTCCCCAAAATGTGCATTGCTCAAAATTGGGCTATTTCAATTTTCCTGTTAAAACTATAAGCTTTAACTCTCAGAGGTGGGAGTTGTGTAGGAAGAAGCTGCCAGGTAACAGATGTATCTGTTAAAGTTGCTGCTTGAGTGTGGACAGTAATAGGATTTCCAGAAATGAACTGCTATTTTGTGAGGCACTAACACAGAAATGTACAGTGGGAAATGAGAGCTTGAACTTTGCTTCTCCTGGAGAATTGAACAGTCTGTTTCAAAGACGGGGAGGGGGAATGAAAGATTTGAAAACAAGCCATTTTCCATTGCTTATCCTTTAATTTATGTTTAATAAGAACAATTTTTTGCTTTGTTTTGGCAAGTAGAAGGCAAAAATTTTATAGGACGAATTCAACCTGAATGTATTTCCACATCTATGCCTCTGTGTCCTGTGTCCCTTTTTCTGCCTCTCATGACAGCTCAGGATAAGATGGTGATGTTGTATGAACAATATTTCCTTCGAGGGGGTTACACCAAGGACACTTTTTGTTCCTATCTGCCCACTGTGCAATAGCTTTATAGCTTTTAAGACGGCCAAAAAGATTTGTGCCATCTCCCAAACAACAACAACAACAAAAATAAAATAAAATAAAAGCCATGTGCATTAAGGGCAACAGCTTGATGAAGGCTAGAGGTTGGGTTCAGTGAGGGAACTGCAAAGGTTTTCAAAAAGGCCAACAAGTTGATGGTGTTGCAGACCTCCTGACCTCGGCCTGGCCACCCAGACCTCTGGTGGCCCCTCACCTCACCCTTAAACACACAGGACTAATTGAAAAAAAATCCTCCTTTCTGCCCACAGAGGATTCATTCCTCCTCCATTGACTGACCTTTCAAGTCTATCATGGATCCTGTGTTCTGACTGAAAGACTTTTAGTCTGGGAGATTATAAGATCTTCAGTCTTCCTTCCTCTCTGTGTCTTAAAAAAATAAAAATGAGCTGCTTGTGTCATTCCAAATGCAAATGCATTTAAAAAAAAAAAATTAAAAATGCATCACACCATGGTACTGTAGGAAACATTTAGGGTCAAATCAGACAAAACTCTTTACAGCAAAATCACCCAATCTGCAGTCAGATCACACATCATTTCACTGTGTATGTATTCCACAGTGAAAAGGGAGTCATTAACAGACCTGGGGTTGTTCCATAGCAAAGTCAGGATCTTTGCTACCCCGTGGTGCTCTTTTGGGGATCAGGCACCCCCACGCCCCCCAGGTTGAGCACCTTCCAGCTGTGGATTAAAACCCATCAGCTTCAGCCCAAGCTCCAAAGCCACATCCCGGCAAACAGCCTTCTTAAATCACAGGCACTATCCACAGTGGCATCACAGAGTGCTGGGATTGGGCCCCCCATTTCTTCCTCCTGCTTTTCCTTGCAGAGTCCTGCCACTTTGATAAGTGACATTTCCTGTGGCAGCCTCCCCATTCCACATTTAGCACCTACTCCCTGCTCGGCTGTTTGCAGCCCAGCACTTGCCTAATTCTTTTCCTGTTAGCTTTGCAACTCTCCTCTTCACCCCAATTCAGTTGCAAAATTCAATTAAGGCTGGTTAAAAACTGCAAGTGCAAGCGAGCAGCACCTGGCACGAGGGCAGGCTGCGACGTCTGCTGGCACAGGCAGCAGATCCGAAGGGCCGTTGGAATATTTCAATTTGTTTCTTGGGTTTGGGCTGTTTGAATTTTTTTTTTTTTTCCCCTTGCAATTATCTTGGCCCTTTTATAATTTTACCATGGCTGGGAAAGACAGACAGATGCCCCCAGGCCATGTTAACAACCGTTTGCTACTCTCAAATTTGTGTGTATATATATATATATATATATATATATTTATATTTTTATATATATAAAATTATATTTATATATATAAAAAATATATTTTTATATATTTGAGAGTAGCAAATATATATATATATATATGAGAGAAGTAAATAAAGAGAAGTAAATATATAAAAAATGCCTATTCCCTGAAATACATATATATGTAAAATTTAAATTTCCCACTTTGCTATGCCTCGTGTGGGGTTGTGAATTGAATCACTGGTGCCAGCAGTGACAACCCCACTGGGGCTCAGAGCTGGGATGCTCAAGACCTGGCAAAACTCTGCAAGGAGAGGGAGGTGGAAGCTCCCAGAGCTCTCCTGGAGCAGGGAAGTTAGATCACTTTTGTCTTCCAGAAGCACTATCTCTTAAATGAAATTGCAAGATGGTGAATAAAGTGGAGCCTGAAACAAAAGCCTCAGTGATCTTTGGCAGATTACTTCGGGAAAAGTATGGCCCATTTCAGAAAAATCAAAGCAAAGAAAAACATTGACTACAATTCAGAGGCCTAATGTATTATTATGGCTTTTTATGGATTTTATATATAATTTCCTGTAAAGTTAAGAGGTTGAAGTGATCTCTTACATTCAGCTGCATTATCAGCATAACACCAAACAATTTTCTACATCTTATTATGTTCACAGTTGACATACTATTAGAGAAATGTGCAGCTGTCTTACTCTGCTATTCATTTCCTCATTACTATTTTATAAATATATGATTAACAGTTATTGCAGCTGCCTAATTCACATTTATTGCAAATGCAACCCCACAAATGAATGTTCAAAGCAAAGAGATGTGGTTTTAGACTAATTTAAATTTTACAGTTCCATTTACCCTGCTTTTTAATTTACTGTATAATGACCCTATTAGAATAAAACACATCTGGAAGTTCTTTGGGGAACATTTAATTTTCTGTGGCTTCAGTACTAACAGAACTTGTACCATAAAGGCCACAGATGCTTTGAAGACTGTACAAATTTTCACATTTTATGCCAAGATGCTGGTTAGTTGTACAGATGAGACATTTTACAGCAAGGCAAAAGATAAAGTTCTCTCTACCTTGAAAGCAAACGAAAGAACCCGGCCCTTAGAAAACCGCTTTTTGCTAATGACCATATTTTTACACTCATCTCTGGAATGAGGGGAAATTTGAGGTGGAATAAAAAGTGATCCAGAATTTCCCTATCAAAACCAAACAGCGTCTTTCAAAGTCCCGTGACTTCTGCTCGGTCCCAACCCTCCTGTAAACGAAGGGAAAATGCTTTCTCACATTCCTCTCCCAGCTTCATTGCCAGCCTCTAAGCTTCTCATCATCACTATTAAGTGAAATAGTAAATCAATGAGACCAGAGAAGGCTTTGGAGGTCAGTGGGCGATTCCATAAACATCCCACATTTACAGGCTGTGGCGAGGATGCAGATGCTGCGAGTCCCAGCCTGCCATATTAGCAGAATCATCCTGAGAATTTGAAATTGATTTGAATATTAAATACAGATCACTGCAGCAGAGCTCTTTTACAAGAAAGGATGTGAATCCATTCTCATTGATTAGTTAATTTATGTTCTACAACTAATCGAAACACAAATCTCATTAGCCACAGGTCAGCGGACTTGGGGAGGGGGGAGAGGAGAAAATCATTTGGATAGCCCAGTTAGCTGTAAAGATATAATTATAAGCCAAACTGTTTTAAAGCCAGTGCCTTGATCAGCGTGTGCAACGGGCTGTCAGAAAGCCATTGTGTGACTTCTCCTCAACACTGCGGGTCTTAAATCTATTTTTGAGTAAGATGGTTGCGGGCACTCAGCTGTCACAGGGACAGCAACAGCATCGGCTCGCTCAGAGGGGAGGCAAAAAGGGCAAAAAATCAGGGTGTTTACACAGCCAACACGCAGCTTAAGGAATCGTAAGTGACATTAATTAATTAATTGTGACCTCCTTCTATGCTGAAACAGCTAAAACACGCTCCATGGCCTCATCCCCTTTCCCTGAGTGTGTTTTCTAGCCACTCCCCCGCCCCCCCATACAACACCAGATGTCTTGTCTGATTTCTCAGGCACGTTCTGTGATGTTTCTACACCCGTGAGCAACAGCATTCACCTGACGTATTTTCAGATAAACAACCAATATGATTTCCAGCTCAGAGGTGTATAAATAGGGAGACACCTGTGCTAGAAACACTTCCAGTTCATTGCTGACTGCTGTTTGATGAATTAGAATTTGACAGCTATACAGATTATTTGCTAAGTAAATGATAATTTTCCATGTGTTGTGTAGGTTTTGTCCATTTAGACTAGAATAATGGGAGTCATTTCATTAAAAGCTCATGTATGTCGTACTAAAATTTTACCCTGAAGTCTTCTAGCAACAAAGTTTCAGAATCAAATTCTTGTTCCAGGCAGATCTTTACATTCTGTAATTGCTTTATGCTATATTAAAGGCATAAAAGAATATTCTATGGGTAGTAATAATAAAAAAAAATAAATAGCAATAATAATAATAATAATAATGATGATAATAAATGCTTTGGAGCTGCAGAGCTCTGTGTACACACAAAATCAGGAGACACAGGCACCAAGAGGTACCTCATTTTTCAGCTGAGCAAACGTGGGAGCATCCAGGTAAGAGATGTTCCCAGGGCATGTAACTGTTCAGGACAAGGTCAGAGTGAGGGTGATGGTGTGGTGTGTCCTGCTTGTCATCTCCACCAGTGCACCCAGAATAGCTTGGGGATGCTCTCCAGGACACACCTTGCCCTCTGCAGCTGAGCCTCCACGTCTAAAGGGCTTGGAGGAGCAGTGCCAGGCCTCACTTTGGAAGGAGGTAAATCACAGTCGTTAATCAAAGAGAATAACGCAGAGGTTTTTCCACTTGAAGTGGAAGAAACACCGTCGCAGAAAGGTAGGAAACGTAATTCACTCTGAACAAACACTCTTGTGTCGGATTAGCATCAGGAAAACTGTGCTTGTGGGCTTCTGTGTGTTTGCTTAACTCTGTGCTGTTTAGTTTTATTTCAGAGAGAATCTATGTCAAGGATCAAAGCAGCTTGTTTGTATCACAGCCCTTCTGCTCTTTCTGGTTGTTTCCATGAGAAATATGGGAAATGTTGCTTCAGGAGCTTCAGATTTCTCCATTGAACACCCAGCTTTGATGCCTCCTCAAAGCAGCAACACAGAGGTTTGGTGGAGGTCATGCTGATCCGAAATCTCTCTGCTTTAGCATCAGTCAGAGCAAAGGACAGAAAACTAGGAGGTTCCTGTATTTTATTCCCAACAAATTCAGTGACTCATTGTATAACCTTTGGGAAGTCACTTGACCTCTCTGGCATCCATTAACCCACATGAAAACTCAGTAAATGGTAGGACCTCGCTGAAAAGCAGATACTTAAAACTGAATTTTCCTGGGTAAATAAATGAGAAAAACAACCAACAAAGAAAGGCACTGTTCAAAACTCATCCCGTGACCCCATTATTCATGGATCATTAGTGTAATAGGCCACATGGGATCCATAAAAGGCATTATTGCCTTTTATGTCATTGCGTATTTAGAGAGTGATAATCCATATATTATTGAAACAATATAGACTCTAACAACTCCTTCCAACCTATTTTAAGAGATCTCAAGATTTCAAAAAAACAACCACCAATGAACACACTGTGTATCTGCATATGGCTCACGTAGTAGTAGCAACTACGGGGCATTTGCAAAGAAAACTCCTTTTAATCTCTGGACTGAAAGCATCTAGTTCACATTATGGTAAGTAGTTGGCAAATGATCATTTTATTAAGTTAAAGGCACTCATTAGTGCTGCTTTGGAAAGGCTATGAACCCTGCCCCTCCCTGCAGAGATGTATTAGTGCCTGAGATGGCTGAAAATACTGATAATCAAATGAAGTGCAAACAAAAAAGCTGCATCTAACGGCACATACACAGCGTTTTTCCTTTTGGTTCAAACACCATTATTCTCCATTCTGTAGCTCTCTTTTTTTTTCCACATTTCTCTCTTCTGCCACAGGCAGCTACTTTACTCCTCGCCTCTCTGCAAAAGGCATTGGAAGCCACTATCCTGAAATTAGTTCTAATAATAGTTACAAAGGAACAAAACCAAAACCCATTTGAAACAGAAATGTGTTTGCACAGTATAAGGTGCTGCCACTGTCTTGTATCTTAACATTATCTTATTTTTGTTTCCTACACATTCCACATCCTCAAAGTACTTCTGTAGAAATTTGGTCCATAAATACGGCTAAGACTGCAACCAGTGTATCAAACACCACCTGAAAAACACACAAAGAGATACAAAATCTCTTCACCCCATCCCAGAACAGTGATGGAAAGGGACGCACACACCTCATTGCAGCTTGCAGGTCAAGAGACAACTGTCCCTGGCTTGTGACCCCTACTTGCCACAGCCACCACCCTGTAGATCTGCAGGGTGTCCTGCTCGTGGGGTTGTTCCTGAACTCTTTTCAGCCCGTGTAACTGCCCCATCAAGGACCTGCTTCTCAAACAATCCCACCTCATCCAGCTCGTGTTGACCAACAGCAGGTGAGGAGCTGAGCACCTGAAGAGCTCAACCTGTTGTGTCAGGGACTGGGCCACAAAATTATACAGATGTTCAGGTACATTCAAGCCACCGTGAGTTTTAACAGGTAGCAGCATCTCTGCTTGTAGATGTGGCTGGTGTGTGTCCCATCCTGCACCCATTCCAAGAAACACTCTGCAGCAGCAAGAGGCTCCTTTATCCTCTCCAACATCTCAGGCAGTCAGGCCTCAAATCTCCAAGGAAATAAGGTTTTGTGAACCTGTCTTCATTACTCTGGAATTAGACTGCTATTACCAGGAAGAGGGTAGAAACATGAATACAAAAAGGTATAATCATCTTACTTATTAAACACAGTCTCACTCCTGTAAACTTTGAAAAAAAATGCATAATATTTTCTCAAAACACCCATTAAACTGTTACAGGCTTTCTCTGCCCTTTTTCCCTCATCTTAGCTGATTACTCAGGGTGCCCTGCACTAAGTGTAAACACCAGCTTTCTTCTTTTATAACCAGTCATCTCCCTCCTTTTCTTGTCTGATTCTCTCACAGATGCCAAAATTGAGTACATGTGGTACTGCAATTGCTTGCATGGCAATGATGACCACAAATAAATAAATAAAACCATATCTCCAACCTCCCAGGGAAAAATTCAAAGCCACAAGTTCCTGTAGCGGGATGGCAAACTGCAGCCAGCAGGGAAAGAAGCTGGATTTGTGATTTTAATTCAACTTTCTATTTTGCACTATAAAATGCTTGGCTCACAATCCCTCTTTGTTCTTAAAAAAAACACAAAAATTAGGAGGTGTCTGGTGTTCCTCAGATGCCTTGGCTTGACCTTTGCCATGCCTGCAGCTCAGACACGTTTGACAGGACAAAACGAAGTGCTAACAAGATTGAGGGACATCATGGAGGATCCTCAGGCTTCCTGTTGAAATCAAAAACTACTCTATACTTTTATTTTAAACTGTTGTCCACTCTCTCAGCAACTGATGCAGTTCTTTCTCTGATACCAAGTCTCCCGTGTGCCATTTGTTGAAGAAAATTCTTTATCAGAACTAAATAATACATACATTGAGTCTATTTTTTCATACTGGCTCTCTAAGGTGTAGTGAATTATGTTACAACATGTTTCTGAGGGAACAAAGAAGAACATGTGCAAGGACTCAGTTTAGGTCTGATCCCAAACTAGGGATTAATAAGGAGAGCCCAAGTTTAATTTGCACAATCCTATGGAGTGATACCAGTGTTTTGTTTTACCATTGCCTCTTCTAGAATAACTGTATTCTGAAAAAAAAAAAAAAATCAGTTTTTAATCTCCAGGCTGTTAAATTAGCAGTTTTCCCAGGCACTGAGCTGGTTTAAGTCTGTGAAGCTGCAGTGATGTACGTTGGCTAACAATGTGTCCCCTTAAACTTTAACTAAAATAAAAATAGACATAAATCATGCAGCAATACACCCTGCTCAGATTATTTTTCCCGATTTGGTCTTTAATTGCTACAAAACTGTGTGAGCTCTCCTCAAGGCACAGGTAGCCACGTGAATATTAGAGACACTGTCTGGTTTATTGGGAGAATTTACTCACAGCTGCAGTCACATTGAGACATCGGCTCGGATGTGCAGGCGGGCAGGTTAAATGCTAATTTCCTTTCTACTGTACCATTTTCTAACCTCCATCCATGAATCAAAGTGAGCAAAAGGTTCTTCACTTAGAGACATAAAACAAATTGAACAAATTATGTTTCTTAACTGAGGAAGGACCAGTTAGTTCATTGATTTTTTTGTTGTTGTTGTTGTTGTTGGCTTCAGATGTCCCTTTTTAATTAATATGAATTTTCAAGCATGAGTGTTAATTTTAGATTGTCATGTCTTAGATATTCCAGCCAGGTATTTCAAAGTAAACTAAAGAAGAAAAATCCTGACTTGGGTTGCAGCTGCACAAGTTCACTAAAGCCAACAAGCCTCAGCATCCTCTCTCCCACAAGTGTAAGTCAGGAGCAGGTTCACCAAAGCCAGGGTTAGCGCTGGGAGGAACAGAAAACCAGGCCCCATGGGGTTTGAAAGCTGAAACAGCCACCACAACACACCTAAATGAATTTAAAACTAGAAGCCAGGGGATTAGAGTACAAGGCAGTTATCAGGATATGAAAAACAGCCATTAAGTTCTCAGTTCTTTTAGGTGGATCATGAATCATAGTCATCATCAGCAACAAGTTTCTTAAGCTGACAATCTGCTATTTAAAGAGTACAAGAAGAGAGGGAATTTAAGCTTGAGCCAAGCCAAGGTACATTTCTCTTTCCATGGCAGCACTGACAGAATGAAGAGGAAATGTTTAATACTAATGGGGACTTTTAAATTTTTTACTTAGAGGATATTTTGGTAAGTATCTAAAAATTGTCTGAGTTTATTCCTGCACTGAGGGAGCAAAATTTCCATGGCAGTCTCTAGGCATGCACGTGGAGATGGTCCAAAAAGTCAGGTTTTAGCAAGACAAAGGTACTCGTGACTGCAGACTGACAGAACTGTTATCCTGGAGAGTTAATTCCCTTGTCAGTAGGGCATTAATAAGATATCTGTGTAATAGGAAATATGCTTTCACTTGTGGGGCTGGTGAGTCCATCTCCGTTCTACCCATTATCTCCTCTTCTGGAGACGTTCTCAGGAATCACTCATTCCCTCCCTTCGCTCAGCTGCTCCCTCAACAGCTCACCCTATTGCATATTCCCATCATGAGGGTGTGTGGCAAAGATTTGGATGAATCCCTCACTGATTTCCTCACTTCAGGGTGTCCTGGCCTCCCCAGGCAGTGGAGATCAGGTTCAGGGATCTGCACTGATGAACTTTCTGCTGCAAATCAGGGACCTGCAGAGGTAAGCATGTTCCCACTCCTGGATTCTCCATGATGTACAAACAGGGAAAAAGCATCAGTACAAGCACCTGCATCAAAATATTTTTTCCATCATTTTGAAGGAATAATTTCATACCTGTGTTTACTTTATGGCACCTGACATACGGCACACCTTTGTAAAGGAGCAATATTTTGCAGAACCTCCTAGAAAACATCTCATTGCTTAGGACTCCCAGGAATAATGAGGAAAAGAGCAGCTGTTTGATGCTGACTGGGTGGAAAGCGGCAGGCAAAGCCAGCTTTTGAAATGGTTGTCTCAGGAGTAAAGCTTGCAAGAGGTTAGTAGGAGGTCTCCATCCAAAGCAGAGAGGTCTGTCCCTCCCTAACTTCCCTCTCTGAGCTGAATATTGATACACAGAAACAGAGCTGCTTTTGGGTTACACTGAAAGCCCTCCTTGCAAACAATCCTGAGTTTTAATTCCCATTTACTAGCAGAATGCACATGATACAGCTCAAGGTTTACATGGATATTTGCATTTAGCCATTAGAATAGTGGAGCAGTCTCTCAAATATTTTACTCCTTGGAAAAAAAGGCAGAGTGAAAAAGTTGATGACATTGATTTTTCCTTCCAAAAATTAAAAAGAAATTTGCCAAAAGAAAGTTAGAAAGAAAATCCTCATCTAAACATCCTCACAGGGGAAAAGTATCACTTAAATATCAAAATATGTATTCACAATGGATTTTTTTTTTCCTTTTGCTTCATCAGAACTACTCCAGAGACCATTTCTTGTTGATATTCAGCACTACTGGAGCAAGGTTATTTTATAGCTAAGGAACACTCCTAATTTCCTTTTGAACCCTCCACCTTTTGGAAGAGAAACAGGGAAGCAGGGCAGCCAAAACTACTTCGGGTTACACAGCTGCTCCTGCGTGTCCTTGGTCCTGCCCAGGAGCCAGGGAAGAGGGGACCATCCCAGTCAGAGGTGACCAAGGCCCCACCACTGGGGGCTGGTTTTAAAACACGTGCTGCAGCCTGTGGTGGAGTAAAACTTGTTCTGATATCCGTGTATTGTACCTCTCCTGTGCTTCTGGTGTTAAATGTTAACCCAAGGCAAAAAATGTAGGTTATGGCATAATTTATTAAAAAATCAATACCATATTCCCCAGTAATGGCACAAACACTACAGCTTATAATAGCTTTACTGTAGTAGGGGATTTTTTTATCATTACTTTCCAATATGATAACGCTTGTTCTAAGGTCAACAGACATCACATGACCGGGGAGATGTTTTGATAAGAGCAGAGCAGGAGCAGCCTTAAGCTGGCACACGTGTGGGGCTGAACTCACTGCAGGGTGGGGTGATCCACACGCAGGGGGTGTTGTAATAACAGGAATGTGCTGCCTGTCCCTGTTTTCCCTCCCTGTCACCATCATAAGGTGTGTTTCCTTTAGGGTTTGTTGTGGGTTTGTGGTTTTTTTGAAGGTTTTCTGCAAAACACCTTCTGCCAGGATGAGGTCCCAGCCCTTTTCTGTGTCAGAGCATCCCCAGCTACCTGGCCAAGCACACACCAGCACAAAGCCCTGTATCCCCAGGACTCGAACGATAAAGGGCTTATTAGAAAAATTAATTCCTTTCTGTCCTGGTTCTCTCATTAGTTGCTAGGTTATCTAACCTATATGATGTAAAACCCTAAATGGCTGCAAAGGCACTTTGTGTCTGCAGTTGGAGCGATGAAGAATGGCCTCAATGAGATTATGCTAACTTTATATAACTTATTAAAATGAATATCAAACTTTGTTTTGCCTCATTCAATTTTTGATGTTAATTAAGTAAGCACAAGCATAAGAAAGGAAATTGGATTTGCTACTTAAGGAACTTCCAATAAAGCCATGGATGTTAGTGAAATGAGTTTCTAATAAACATTAATAAGTGTCTCTATAACAAGCAGTGCTTGTCTTTTAAGAACATTGGATTTTTCTCACAGGATATGGACAGCAATAAAATACATTTGCAAATATGAAGATATATTACAGGCACATTTTTCACTACCAGCTTTAACAAGCCTCAGACCTCAGCTTGCAGATTTGGTGACCTTGGGAACAATCACAGCCCAAGAAACTCAAAAAAAAAAAAAAAAAAAAAAAAAAAAAAAAAAAAAAAAAAAAAAAAAAAAAAAGAAAAAACATTTTAAAATTCATACAAATGTAATTTAGGAGCAGCACTGGCTAGACGGGAACTTTAGACAAGATTTTTACGGTGAATAATGCTTTTCTTTGTCCATTTCAGACAAATTTAATGTTGCTACTGCATTTGACATCAATCACCCAGCCACAAGCAGCCACATCCTTGCTGAGCATAATGACAGGAGAGGAAGGTGTGCACCCTGACGGTCCAGCTGTGCTCAGGCAAAGGCAGGGACAGCCAATGCCTCTCTTTCACCTCGTTCTGCTGCAGCCAGAACAAAGCCATTAGAGCCAAGGAGAAGGGGAGCATCTCTCTCACAGTTATGCTCATTTGTTGCTCCTAAAATTACGTGGGGCTTGAGAAATTCCTGTGTGGGCAAGAGACTGTTTTCGACTTCCAAAATAATGTTTGGAGCAGGTCCCTGTGCACCTGCTGCCCTTGCAGTTGGCAGCTGGAATCAGCGACAGACTCTCAGGGAGAAGAGTTGCTGAGCAAGATGGTGACGGTTTCACATCATCTTTTGAGCATAAAACACCACCTTTTGAATGCAAAGGCACCGTAGGGTGCTGAGGGGGCTGCACGTGGTGGTTCAAGTCATAAATCTGGTGTCTGTGAACACACACAGCAAAAGAGCGGAGCTGTTGAAAAATAAAAAAGGATACCTTCTTGATCAAAACTGAAAAAAAAAAACCAACACCCAAACCCTTCTTTTCATCCACACTTTCACCTGCAAAGCTTAGCTTTTCAAAATATATTTTCATGTGACACTGCTGCCCATCCAGACAAATTATTTCTGGTACCATAAGAAACTTCCCTGCTTGGGTTCTGCTTCCTGCAGTGCCCCCAAAACAAACAGTTCCATCAGAGTACCAAGCCTAGAACTGCTCTCTTCTGCAAGCTGCCTTTGCCTTCTCCCCAGCGCATCTGCCAGGGAGACCAAACTTTCCTGAACTCCAGGGATTTCAGTGTTTGCGTGGGATGAGGAGCTGCCTTTCCATAGGAGAGCAGGGAGAGGCAGATCTTCTGCACACCCACCAGACAGGTCAGCTGGCAGGTGGCAACCCACGCTTCCACTTCTGCCATAAAACAAACCCCACAGGTTGTCCCACTGCTCAAATCCACTCAGAACCTTCTGGCAGAGCTGCATAAATTTGTCGGATTACATCTGGCTTTAGGGGTGACTCTGTGCATCCAGCTGTTCAAAACCATGATGCCCAAAGCTTGTTGGCTGGAGGGATGACTGATAAAATCCACTGGTCCCCTCGATCAGAACTTTTAGCAAAGCAAAATTCTCCAACAAATACATCCCACTTTTCATTATCCAACATGTTACGTCAGCAGAGCCACCTCTGGCACAGACTGGCCTCAAACTCACCAACTTCAGCTGCAGGGATTTGTTTGCCCGTAATTCACGTGATGCATCTCAGCCCATTCAAAATAATAGCTGCACCCCTTCCTGGCAATGAAAAAAGTGATTAATTTTCAATTATGGTAAGTATCCAATTTTTTTTTCACAGTGCAGCGCTGGTCTAAGTCACCCTATCTCTAACATTCTAATTACAGGCATTAAAAGTTCCTTATAATTATCGCAGAAAGATCAGTAGAATTAAAAATTCGGGTTACTTGCTGCTATTATTACAGTTGCTCTAATGCAGCCAAGGCTTAAATTTCTGCCTGAGCTGCCAGCCATTTCATCAATCTCTTTTTGTGACTTGTTTAGAACAACTGGTTTTATTTCAAGTCTCAGTAACTGTTCCAACAGGTCTGTTAGCGGGTTGGCACTCTGCGTTTTGTAAAGCTTTAATTAAGCGAAACAAGCTAAAAATCACTAATATGTGCCTTTAGCAAAGTAGCACTGTAATTATCTCATTTAACAGATAACTACTTGTATTTCATTTTTCAAAGCACAAAGAGAAAACTAGCTCTAAATGTCACTTTTCAGGCTCATTAAACTCACTAGAGAAATATCAAATTAGAGATTTCTACTACAAATACTATAATAAACTCTGTGAGCTGATATAAACAACGTGAGTACTTGGGGAAGGGACAAATATTAGAAAATATTCTGTTTTGCAGAGTTAATAATGGTTACATATTTACAAAAAAACTTTTATTACAATGTTACATAAATTTTGGTCCTCTTTAAAAGAATCCAAAATATCAACCTGTGTATTGCACATATTACGTGACGTAACCCACAGAATTTTACACTCAAGTGCCAAATTCTTTTTTTTTTCTTGATCATCTTTTTTTTTTTCCTGAAACACCTTTTCTAAGTCACTCTTTTCTCTTTTGAACTGTGTGAGAACTGGGCGGTAAAAGTTATGCAGATGTCAGCATACAGCTTCCAGGTAAGATTTATTTGTCTGTGTGTCTGATATAAGCACTAACACGGATGCAATCACCTCCCATAACCACTGCCATCTCAAACCAAGATATTACCACTAGAGCCTGAGGCCTGGACTGCAAAGTTTTCGTGCAATAACCAAGTAATAACCCATAGAAGGGCACTTGTTCACTTGCACTAACAGTGTAATATTCCAAGCCACGTTTCCATAAAGCAGGCCATACCTGCATTTGCATCTATTTCAGTGTCACTATAAATGTATCTGTCCTTGCTGATGGCAAAACTAATGCCCACACATAATGTTTATGGAAAACCCATGAGATATTTTCACACCAGAGAAGCCAAAAAAAAAAAACCAACCTGGAAGCAGCAAAGGGAACCCTGGCAATTCCCAGTGGGAACTTCTAACCGTGAGGACCTCCTGATGTGTGTGAAAGCCCCAGGGATCAGGAGAATGCGAATCCAGAACACAAAAAACATCCTGCTGATGGATGAAGACCCCTCGGTGCTGGTACAAACAGGCAGAAAAACCAGCCCCAGCCACACCACTCTGTTTTCCAGTCCCCTTTAACACCGTGCCCCATCCTGTTCAGCCCCTGGAGCCCGTGCGAGCCACCAGAACCAGCTGAATCCATCCCTCTGAGCCATTCTGGCAGGGCAGAATCGATGAGGCCACACCAGGGATGCATTTGGCTCTCTGTGACTGATGCTCTGGGATATTCCTGGGAGTGCAGCTCCAGCCCTGGAAGGGAACACACGGGAATGGTGCTGCATTCCAATGCGTTTGTATTCCGCTGTGTTCCTTATCGTGCATTATAATATGGCTTATGAGCCTCCTGCAAAGAAAGTTGAAGCAATAAAGCCTGACTGATTGATTGATGCATCACCATTTTTAGGGTCCGTTGCACAAACTATTTGGATAGTGGGAAGCCCATAAAGTATAATGTCTGTGCTAAAAGTGACACAATGAAGAAGATGATGCACCTGCTTCAATTTCAGCTTCGAGTCATTATTTAGAGCTGGGGGTCCAGGAGTTGCAAAATACTGCCTTTCTAGTTCCCTACTGGTTTGCCACAAGATAAATGTCTAAAACTAAGGACCCCGGGCACACAATAATAAAAACCTTTTTAGAGTCTAGACCCTTCCACTAGTTAAAGGAAACCTATTCCCATTTTTCTGTTAGGGAAAAAAAATGGGATGCAGTTTCCCAGTGGCAGAGATCAAGTTTTTTTATTTATGTTAAAAATGCAGGATTTGGGGGCTGGGTGGGGAAATGCTTTCATGGACAAGACCAGTGGGTTGAGGGGCAGATCTGACCCCAGCTCCTCAGCTCTGATCCCAGCACACCGCAAAAGGGAGCCAGACTGGCTGTGTCTCGACACAAATCATCCCTGTAAATTAGCTGACAGTGTCATTTCCATCTGGGGAACACAGTGGAGATTAACAAAACCTGATGAAAGCTGAAACCAATTAGAGCACAGTGCTAGTGCAGAATTATTGGCCAAATCAATGTTTCCTTTCCTTTTGGTAAATACAGTCAAACCTACAAGATCTGAGTCACCCAAAATTCATCCCTCTACGAAATCAGTTTAAAATGGAACCCCTTAGTTCAGTTCCTACCTGCACTGTAGGTTGTACAGGTCTCAGAACAGACACAGATCTTAGAATCATCATCCCTTTTTAAGCTCAAGTCTATTGATGTCCCTTTGAGGACAAATCCTGCAAAGGGAATTTTCCATCCCCACCAACACTAACAGCAGTTGGGGACATTCCAATTAAATGGTCCCAGTTGTGGGTTTGTTTGTTTTTTTTCTTACATGTTCTCAGCTTTTTTATAGGATTTTCAGCTTTTTCAGTTAGAATGGATGCTCCACGCTAACACAGGCCTGAACACAAACCCTCACAGGCAAAACTCTCTAAGAAACTGCAAGCACTTCTGAAATTCCCTCTGGAAAACAGGGACATGGACCTCTTGGAGCAAGCCCAGAGGAGGCCACAAAGATGCTCAAAGAGCTGGAACACCTCTGCCCTGGAGCCAGGCTGGCAGACCTGGGGGTGTTCACCTGGAGAAGAGAAGGCTTCAGGGAGACCTGAGAGCCCCTTCCAGTGCCTAAAGGGGCTCCAGGAGAGCTGGAGAGGGACTTGGGACAAGGGATGGAGGGACAGGACAAGGGGAATTGTCCAAGGTCTGGTTGGACAGGGCTTGGAGGAACCTGGGACAGTGGAAGGTGTCAGCACCGGTCTCTTATCTTTCACATTAACCATTACTATGTGAAAGTCAGGCGGGAAGAGGAGGGAGATGAAGGAGGAATGGGATCAGGTTTTTTTCACCAACCATAAACAAATTTAGCTTGAAATGAACCTTTCTCAAGCAAGTTTATTTAATTCACACTGTTCTTTCCTCTGTCACATTTCTAGCATACAGGCTTGAATCCATGGAAATTGTCTATAAAGTGCTCTGCATTTATAGTGAAGTGGCTTGGATATCAAATGACCAAATAGCACTGAGGAAAGGTTAAAGAGTGTGACCTATTGAACACTAACCTTCAACTGTTCTTGCAGGAGATACATTTTCCCTTAAGGAAAATAGCTAACCTTTGAACCTCAGACCTTCACATTTACCTTTTGCCTTCTGGCTCCTACTGATAAGGCTTCAGAAGAAGAAGAGTCCTGGAGAGATCAGGTTTGCTTCACCCTTCTGATCAGGTCGGGGTGCATCTGGCTGAATTCCGCCCTTTCTACCTACAGAACAAAGATAGGTGCCATTAGCTCTAGGAGGCAACATCCAGATCAGAAACAAGCCCTGTTTTTTTCAGGCTCCTCACAGTCATCATCCCAGATTACTTTAGATCCCCCATCAACAAAGAAGTTAGTTGATCTACTCTAACTCACCATCACAAGGTCTCATATCTGTGTCTATTACCTGCAGGGTTGACCTACAAAGCAATGGCAAATATCCTTCCAGATCAATGATAAATGTCCTGGATCAGTCTTGGACATTTGGGGAGCAGTGGGACACCATTATCCTGCAACAACATTCTCCTCAGTTGACATTATCCCTTTGTTTTGATCTCTTGCAGACTAAACCAGCATTGATCAGAAGGCAAACTCTGTACATGATTCTCCACCTTGGTCTCATCAGAGCTGTTACTAAATACTTTCAAAGAGTTCCTCTTCAGATTCTACTTCCATTCCATGAAGTATGCCACCTTTTCCTACAAGAGACTGTAACACCCTGCAGCAAACTGCAGCCACCAAAGGGCTGTATCTATGCTCTTTACCCTTCTCTCCAACACATTCCAGAATTTCCCCTGAATTTTTCACAGCTTGGTGGTCTGTTGGGAGGCTTTTGATCTATGACACCATTGACTCAAAAATACTGAGTACAATTCCTAGCCCTGTCACAGATTTTCTTCACAACTGGTGTTAAGTTTCCTTTGGCCAGATTATGAACTGATATTCTGGTAGACACTCAGTTATGCAAGCAGATTTATTATCACCAGTATAAGGAAGTCAGGATTAATTCCTCCTTCTCCTCCTTGAAAATGAGATTATTCTTGCTCACCTTCTCAGCCCCATCAACTGAATCCAAAACAACAGACTGGATCTTCAGCTTCCACTAGCCCAGGTTGCTCCAAGCACCGTCCAGCCTGTTTTAAGGATGACCAACATAGAATCATAGAATAGCTTGTGTTGGAAGGGACATTTAAAGGTCATGTAGCCCAATTACATTACACTGATATCAACTAGATCTGGGAAGGAATTTCTTGGTAATTCTCTCGTGATTCTCCTGGTTCATACCAACCTGAACTTCAGCCTCCTTCATATTTTGAGCTTGGGCCTCCCATGGAGTGACACCTTTTTTTTTTTTTTTTGGGGGGGGGGCAAATGTCTATTAAGGACCACTCACCTGACCTTCTTATGTAAGTGACCTCATCAAGATGGAAACCTCCATCAAGATGGGGCCCTTCAAAATAAACTCAGCCAAAGCACCACTTTTTGAAATAGCAGTGTAAAAATAATAATAATAATAATAATAATAATAATAATAATAATAATAATAATAATAATAATAATAATAATAATAATAACCAAACAATGACAACAAAAATAACCACCAAAAATAAATGCATCACCTGACAGGAACAGCACCAAGCAGAGCCCATCCATAAGATGTCATAAAATATTTGCCATGGGTGTCAGAATCAGAAAGGTCAGGATCTCTCAGGTAAGTATCATCGCCCATAGGTATGGAAAAAAGGTCCCACTGTTTTAAGAGTGCTACAATGCCTTCTCACAATGGAGCAGATAAAAAAGAAGGCTGCAGCTTTAACTTTATATTCCTGCCTTTTGTTGGCTGAAGCCAGATCCTTGGTGTTATTTTAATGCAGCAGCAAAGAGCTGCATTTAATACATGATAGGCTCAAGATGTCTCTCTTTTTCTTTTTTTTTCTTTTTTTTTATATGTGTGCTGAATATCCAGCATGTAATTGAAAAAGGAAAAGGAGCTGCTTGTTTGCTGCCTGATCCAGGAATGATTAAAGGTAGAAGTTTTTCAGACATTACTGACAGAAAGGGTATAGTTAAAGCTGCTTTAAAAAAAAAAAAGACAGAGAGCCTTCATAAAGAGCCAGTACTCAACCCGCTATTAAAAGCAGGGAGTGAAATGCAGCTTCTTCACCAATTACTGAAAGGAGCGTACACCTTAAAGCACTCTTGGAATTGTGTCAGAGCAGCCTCCCCTCTCCCCCCAAGCCCGGCACCCTCGGCCGGGCTGTGTGTGTGTGTGTGCTGGGCTCTCAGCCCCGTGCCAGCCCATTCACTGGTACATTAGTGAGGGAGGGGGGGAAGCAGTGGAGGGGGGGGTTACAATGCTGCACCAAGTTCAGTTCTCGCTCGTTGTTTGCGACCCATTTACAGCTGAACGGCTCTGTGCAGAGACAGCTCTAAATGACTCTCTCCACCTCTTCACCGAGCCACTTGTTTTTGTCGTTTCTTTCTCTCTCTCTCTCTTTTTTTTCTTTTTTTTTTTCAAAATCCAAAGGAAATAATTGATAAACCCAACGCCATCCACCTTAAAGGCAAATGCATATATCCACCTGGTTAAAATTCCTCCTCTTTCCATTTTCCATCTCTCTATATCCATTTTGCTCGGCACTGTTTAAACAATACTTCATCAAATGCAGCCCGCAGCAAATAAAAAGCACAGTAGAGTAAATAAAAAGTTAAAAAAAAAAAAATCACAGGCTGGAGGGTAAGTACTTTTATTCCTGTACTTTCATTGCTTGGGGGAATTATTATTCCATTGCTGGTTTCAGGAGGCGGGGGGGAGTTGGGGAGGGGGTGAAAGGACAGCCATGTTATTCGTGAAATGGATTGCTCCTCTCACTGCTTTTCACTCCTCTGGGTTCTCAAAAGTCCAATGATTACAACAAAGTGTGGCCATCTATTCCGTCTTATTGACAAAGGTCCTTAATTACTGCTGCACCAGTAATACCTGCTATTAAATTCTGCTAAACAGAGGCTGCAAATTAGACGTGGATCCCGGTAACCTTTTGTGCGTAATTACAGGCAGCGGGATTGACGCCGAGGCTTCAGCGCTGACCCGAGTCACAGAGATGGGAAACCTTTGTTTATCACCTGTGGTGGGGGGCCAAAATGTGAAATTAAAAGCTCTCCATCAGTGGAAGGCCTTTGGAAGCCCCGGGGAAAGCAACAGGAAGGCAAAAAGCAAACTGCTCTGTATTTATAACCGGCTCCTTCAATTGGTATTTAAACCCGCGGCTCATTAACCTGGGTGGCTGCTCCAGCACGCCAGCCATGCAAAGTTTAAAGTGGCAAAAATTTAGGTTGCCTTTTGGAGGTGTTCTGTATTTCATCAAGGCCTTTAACCTGCATTTAAGAGCCCGTTTGCCGCAATTGTGAACCATAAACAGGTTGTGATGTTGCAAAACCGAACCCAGTAACGCACGAGTGCTTCGTGTTTTCCGTGGCAGGAGGCAGGAGGTTGGGAAGCCCAGGTCTGCCTGGGATGGGTTTCAGTGTGAGCCCATCCCAGGGGCACTGGAACCATCAGCAGCCATGGCTCCATCCTGCTCAGCTCTGCACACCCATGTCCCATCCTGGGATCCATCTGCGTCTCCTGTTGAACCTCAGTGTGCTCATCACAGTGGGGTTCCAGGTGCCTGGGGGCAGCCACTGAACACGCAGAACCAACCAGCAGGGCTATCAGAGTAAAAAAAACACCACCAGAAAGCCAGTGATGTAATTCTTAGTAGTATATCATCCTTTTTACAGGGTCTTGGTTTCTAAAATCGAGTTCCTTGGAAAGGACACACACACAAGGATCTCCCACAGCCTCCTGCCTCCCTCTTTCCTCCTTCCTCCTCCCCAGCCTTCACACCTGACTGCTGAGTTGCCCTTAATTCCAAACTCTGAGCACAACACGGTGCAGATGTCCCAACGGCCACAAAAAGTGTCAGTGTTATCAGCACCGTCACCACTAGTCCCACTTCCACTAGTGCTTCTGCCACACTCCCTCCCTGCCCCACACTTCCACTGAAGGCCATTTTTGGGATTCACCCAATAGAGCCATTCAGGTTGGAAAATCCCTCATCAAGTCCAATGATTCCCCCAGCACACTGCCAAGCCCACCACTAACCCATGTCCCCAAGTGACACATCTACAGAGCTTTTTAATCCCTCCAGGAATGGAGACTCTGACACTGCCCTGCTCTAATGCTCAATAATCCCTTCAGTGAAGACATTTTTCCTAATCCAGTCCTGATTCCCTGGCACACTGTAAAGTGAGAACATCCTCTTCCATTAGAGATGGAATCAACCTGTGCTCTCACCTGACTGCCAAGCCCTGATCCTTGAGCCAGGGCCCAGGAGAAAAGCCCCCAGCAGATCAGAGCATCCATGAATGGCTATCAGATTGGCATCCTTGAGATGATGCCAAGGAGAAATTGCAAAGAGCAGGATTCACACAGTTATGCTTGAGCATAAATAGCAGTTCCTACATCATTTTTTAGACAAGTTACTGATGAATCCTGCCTTTATGAACAATTTTTTTTCTGAGTCTCAAGGACTCTGGTACAGATCCTGTGATTCTCACCCCAGCAGCACCTCCACTTCTCCCAGCAGGAAGCAGCTTCTGCCTAGAGAGTCCCATTAATTCAGGGCTGTGGCCTGGGTCCTGTGGCTGCTATTCACATCTCTCCTCTCTCTCTAACTCCACGCAATCAAACACAGGGCTCTGAAGTTCTTTAATGCTTTATATGGGCTCATTTCTGCAAGTTACTGAACAATCAGGGTAGAGTGCACAGCACTTTGCAGTTCTGAGGCAAAGATGAGCTTCCCTAAGGAATAAATTTGATTCTGTCCAGAGGTCTAGAACTAGACTCATTCCACCCCTGAAGTCCCAATTAAGCACTATTTTGAAGACATTAGAGGCATTAAGGTGAGGCATTTCTCAGTCTTTAGGGATGAAGTGGCAGAGCATTACAGCACCTTATTATGGGCGCAGATACAACTCCCAGCCTTGCTCCAGGTGGCAGCCAAGGCCAAATGACCCATCTGAAAGCAGAGACCTGATCCTTCACACCTGAGCAGCAATTCTGGCCATGCCCTACCTTCCTGTGTAAATGGCAACACAGTCACCCTGCCCAAAGAGTGCAGGGTCACATCCAGGCTCCAGCAGCCAGCTGTGGAATTTGTACCTCCCAGAAAATAAGGAGGGGGGAGAAAATATCCCAGGTCATAAAGGCAAAACCAAGCAAAAGCCTGTGGTCCTTGATCCGAATCTCAGGACTGAAAACATCAGACAGGTTCATCATTGTAGGAGCACCACGCCCCCAAGCACAGAAACGTATATTTTTACACCAAGGAGACCCATCCGTTAATTTAAGATCTTTTAAAATATTATATATTTTTTAAAAATATCAAAGCATTGCAGATGGTTAAACCTGTTTGTGTCATAACCACTCAAGATCTTAAAGTCAGAGCTCCTGGAGCCTTTGTACTCGCGAGAGGCTCTGCTGACCTCTCCCTGTTTTCTTTTAAAAATAAACTAACTCTCCTGGATTCAGAAACCAGCTTGAAAATGAGGTCTGAGGGCTTTAAACCCACAAGACAAATAAAAAGAACTCACAGTTAATTAGCTTTTAGAGTAAAAGGGCTTTTTTTTTTTTTCTTTCGTTGATTCATTTTTGGTGAACACTTAATATTTTATAGCATGTGAGCTTAGCAATATAGGAAATCATGTTGTAGAAGCGTATTTATTGCATTTTTTGCACAGCCCTATGTGATAATGACACTGCACAACCTGAGAATTATTACAGGAAGGTGTTTTTTTCAGTTAACAATGTTCAGCATTACTAAGTGATGTTATAAATATAAATCATCTGTTTTAACTCCCCCTACAATGTTCACTTGGCATTAGATTCTACTTCTGGAGAAACTCTCCATGACCTTATACTAAGTCACTAAATAAATAATGCAGACACCAAAGAAACTGCCAGAAACTAAGGGAAGACACCTTCTTTTTATGGCTTGTGAATATTTGCATTCTTAACAAAATTTTAGGAAGCAAATTCTGTATTGGAACATGTGCTATAAAATAAAAATGAGATTAAAAGGGCATTCCTCTTCCTTTCTGACCATATCTTGAGAAATTTCTCAAAATGAGCCTGAAAAACATGTTATCTGGAAGTTTCCACAGAGAAAAACAGTCCTGTCATTTACTGGAGTAATTGCCACTTCACTGACTTTTTGGTTTCAAAATCAAGCATCCTCCTTAACCATTCTGTGTTTATAGTCACAAGGCACCTCCAGACAGCAGCAGCTCTCAGCCTAGCCCTTTTGCTGCCCCCCAAACCCTCCTGTCTCCCCTCCAAGTGCTCAGACAGTCCAGGTGCAAGGTTGGAGTCACTATTTAACACTTCTGGACAGTTGCAACAAGTTAAATGAATCACAACTTCATTCTAGACAGCACTTTTTAAAAAGTCGCGTAAGTCTTTTCCTTCTCAGCTGATCATTTTTACCCTTTAATTTGGGAGAGTTCATTGGAGACCTCGGAGCCCCTTCCAGTTCCTAAAGGGACTCCAAGAGAGCTGGAGAGGGGCTATGGAAAAGGGATGGAATGACAGGACAAGGGGGAATGGGTTCCATCTGACAGAGGGTAGGTTAGATGGGATATTGGGAAGGAATTGTTCCCTGTGAGGGTGGGCAGGCCCTGGCACAGGTTTTCCAGAGAAGCTCTGGCTGCCCCATCCCTGGAAGGTTGGATACAACCTGGTTTAGTGAAAGGTATCCCTTTGGCAGGGGGTGGAACGAGAGGAGCTTTAATGTCCTTTCCAACCCAGGCCAGGCTATGACCCTACAATTTACGGGTATGATCTGAAGCTCATGAAGCTCAGCTGGGAGATGCCTTTACCAGCTCATGATCTGAACACCCACCACCACCACCTTTCACAGGGGCAGGTCTCACCTACGAGGAGAGCCTGGATGAATGTTCATGGCTTCGTTAGAGCAAGGTTAAATAAAAAAAAACTCCTGCCTGATGTTTGAGGGCTGCACCAACAGCTGGTGAGCAGGGCAGGCTGCAGAGCATCCTCCCACAGAGATGGTGCCACAGCTCCAGCTCACATCACCTTAACAACCCTGTGAGGGCACTTTCAGCTGGTCTTACCATGACCATCTGACCTTTACTCCCCTCTGTGCTTGGGTCAGACTCTCAGCCTTTGTGAATGGCCTTTATATCAGCATTTGCCCACTACACTTTAAAATATTAAAATGCAATCACGCCTTTCCAGAGCAGGAAAGGTTGGGTTTTGTTTTTTTTTTCCCTTCTCGCTTAAAAGGCACTGAAGTCCCAGAAGACACTGTAAATATATGTGGTACTTCACAGCTCAGATGGCCAGCACAAGCATTTCTAAACTGCTTGCCTATCAAAATCGTATTTGGAGTTCTGCTTTGTAAAGCATGTGCAAATTTTACATTAGGAAAGATGCAGTGTGACATCGAAAAAGAGTTACTACAACTGTTCTCAAACACTGTAATGTGGAAAAGGGGCCTCCAAGGATTATTTTTATCGCCCTTAGGACTCCTGTTTTGAAGTGCCTCGGCATGGCAGCAGAAAACCCACAATTAAATATTTAAATCACCGTAACAGTGTTTTTCAAGGTAAAAAGGAACTTCAGGAGACCTCTTCAGAAACTGAGTGCTTCCTCGTAACATCCCACGTGCTAGGGAAATAATTTTAAAATAAAAAAGTAATCTAAATTTTATATTGCCCTGGATGTATTAAGTTCCTGGTGAGCAGAGTAATATTGCAGTAAAATATGGAAGTGCAATGCGCTTTTTGATTACATCAGGGGTTTCTATTTGCCACTTTAATCCTTAGAATTCAGCTGTTCCCTGTTCAGTCCTTTTACATCATCCTTAGCTAATCTGTCAAACATTTCAGACAGCCAAACCAATTTTCAGATTGTTGGGGACTTTGCCACAAGCACCGTGTGCTGTTAATAAGATTTTCATTTGGAGTGATGCCATGTCGTCCATGTTTTCTGTTGTATATAAATACTGAGATTTAATGGCTCCAGGTTTTGTTTAATGTTAACACCAACAATAAAAAAAGGGAGGTTCTCAAACGCCAGGCCCCATAGTGAAATGCACTAGTGACAGCTATTTGCAAGGTTAATGTTGTGGAAAACAACATCCATCTTTGAAACAGTTTCATTAGCCCCATACAGCTGACCTCTCCACATAATGTTGTCAAATGTGACGTGCATCAGATTATTGGGAATATGGAGATCAATAAATATGCAACACCAGCGCTCAGAACGCTCCTGGCATCATAGCCCTACAAACGCCATCTAACATCCAAAAAGAGTAGCTGTCATCTGTCAAATCTGCGGGCAAATAGACAGGCTTAAGGGGAAAGCTATCGGGAACAGCGGAATACATGAGCAGAGATGAATGTGGGAGTGCAGAGCCGAGGTTCTGATGCATTGCGGTTCCAAACGAGAAACTCCAGATAAACACTTCAGAGCAAGGCCTGCCTTATTTGTTGTGCTCAGTGTAAAAACCCCCTTCCACGAGGCACCATCCTCCACATTTGCACTCACTCCTTTCCTCTGTGTTGCTCTTCTCATAAGATCAGAGTTACAGAATGGTTTAGGTTGTGAAAGCCCCTCGAGGTCATCGAGTCCAACCATGAACCCAGCACAGCCAAGCCCGCCACTAACCCATGTATGTCCCCAAGCACCACAACTGCATGGCTTTTAAATCTCTCCAGGGACAGTGACTCCACCACTGCCCTGGGCAGCCTGTTCTGGTGCTTGATACACTTTCTGTGAAGGGTTTTTCCCTAATATCTAATCTAAACCTCCCCTGGTGCAATTTGAGGCCATTTCTTCTTATCCTAGTACTTGTTACTGCGGAGAAGGGATGGATTCCCACCTGGCTCCAACCTTTCAAGGAGTTGTAAAGACTGAGAAGGTCCTGAGCCTCCTTTTCTCTAGGCTGTGCCCCCCCATCTCCCTCAACCACTTGTCCTCCAGACTCTTCACCACTTGCTTGCCTTGTCCCCTCCACTTTGCCCTCTCAGGATCACCCCACTCAGTGTGACACATCCCAGCATTCTGGGTGTCTTGGCAGCCCCAGGTCCAGGAGCACACTGGGAACTCTGGTCTCCAGTCCTGATGCTCCAGGTCTGCAAAGGCAGCCTAAAAATGAGCTCCCAAGAAGAGGAAAGTTGTGTCTGGATGTAGTACCTTCCACAGAAGTCAGTATGTTTTGGTAATGGAAAAGCAAATAATGAAAAATTAATATTTCCTTTTAATTTTTGAAATAAATTCTATTGACCCAACATTCTTCTCGTTTACTCTGGTCTTAAACCAGGATCCAACTGCAGCAGATAGACAAATCAATGTATATCATGTCAAACCATCAGCTCACTTTGGCTTTGGGTCCAAAGAGGTGAAGGTATGAAGCAATGGCAAATAACAGAATTAAAGAGAGGGTTTAGGAGCCTCTTTCAAAAGGGAGGAAGAACAGGCAGTATCTTGCCTGACTGAATTCCCAGAAATTTCAATCCAAAAGGAAAATGAAAGTGCAAAGATCCCTCCTACCTGGACTTTGACTGTTAACCATTTAGAGAGGGAAAAGCTCCAACTTCTTTGTCTTTCTTTCTGTGTGCATGACATGGTTCTCATCACCATTTGCTAAATCACTGGGCAGTAATGCTCAGCCCACAGCTTTGGAGACACTGGTGTGGCTGCCAGAGTGATGGAATTCTGCAATAAATCAGTGACTGGAACGAGTGGGAGCTGAAAACTCCCTCAAAACTCACAGTATGCAGAGAATGACACACTTCTAAACAGCACCTTCTACCAAGATATACATGTATATTAAAGAGTTCCACTGAGCACATGCAGTCCGATTAAAGAGCTGGGGGATTTTGTTTCCGGGGTTTCTCTTTTTCCTTCTGGGTTTTTAAAGCCACTGCTCATGTTGTGGAAAAGGAGAACAAACAGAAAGCAGAAAGGTATTTTTGAAGTATACAGTTATAAGGTGCTTGGCTGATAATTTGCAACCTTGGTACACAACATACCTTTTAGCAAGGCTATTTATTTCTCGGGGAGAATGCTACGGTACTTACGATAAAGGCCTCTGTTGGACCTCTTCATCAATAGCAAACCTTTAAGCACAGCACATTTCATAAATAGGAGTTCCACTAACACAGACTTCAAAAGGATAGAACCTGATAATTCAAAAATAGAGCTATATTAAGTGTTCCAACAGTCCATCCATAAAAGCAGCCTCCAAACGCCTCCTCTGTGCAGCATGACAGTCTATTAGAATAATAGCAGGGGAAAGCATAATTACAAGTAATCATTGGTTGGAAAGGAGCTAGTTGTTTTTGTAGAGTAAAATGCCTTCCTGAACCCCAGCAGAAAATGCAACGCCGGTTCTAGCGCCGGGGGCAGGAAGCTGCAGAAAATAATCAGGGCACAAATCTTCAGCCAGCCAGGTTTATTTTTTTTTTTTTTTTTAAACCCTC
>NW_020956734.1:3530-5869 GCF_003031625.1 Empidonax traillii | reverse complement strand
TGTTTCCTAAGTGCTCTGCCTTCACTCCTACCTCCTCTGCACTCCTCAGCCTCAGACGTGTCATTGTCTGAGTTCAGAGATTTGAAGATTACTACTAAACTATAGTAAAGGTGGGACTGTGGGGTTTATTCATACAAATCTGTCTCCAGGATTATTTATGGTTATTCTTGTGAGAGTTGTGTATCTTAATAACCCTCCACGTGCCACCTCCAACCTGCTCACTCTGAGGCTCCAGGAGGGCACAGCCTGGATCGTGAGGCTGAGGAACTGAAAACTTCATTTGGGCATTGCATTCCTCAGCTTCCTGGTCCTGTTAAAAACCAGCAGTTTTCCTCACCACAAATGAGGCCAAGAATACGCTCGGGCCAATTAAGCAATTATAATTATACTCCCCCCCCCAAGTGCCAATCACTTTATTCATTCTGCTATTCCAGCAGCTCCTTTGAATTCGCCGTGTAGAAAGCACCTCTGTAGACCAGCCTGTATTTCCTTGCCTGTGTGATGTTGCTTTTAAGGTAAAACCAGCTCTTTTTGTGAGGACAGTCCCATTATAAAGTGATATGCTTAGTCACAGCCAGCGCTTACTGAAAAGTTTCAGTGTTCATTACATTAGCTGGTCTTAAAAATGGAATGCAAACCAATTTTAATCAATATGTAGTAATAAATAAATATTAAGGGACTAGACCACTAATGTACAGGTAGCCTAATTAAAGTAACAGCATTTGCTGCACTCACATACCTTAATTTTCCCCACAAAATCCTTATTGAACCGCTACTTTTTTTAAAAAAATTGCATTTGCAATTAGAAACACTGAAGTTACATTATCGATTTTCTGCTAAAAACCTTTTTAGTAAACAAGCACAAACTACATTCATTAAATGTAAGTGCTTGGAGCTATGGTGTGAAATTCAATTCAGCCATTATCATGAATTACACTGATTATTGCTGTAATTATTTTCTCTTGGATACAACTGCATTTCTGTTCCTTGCTAGTTGTGTTGGACATATAACCATGTTCATTTTATAGCTAATAATACTCAACTGTAGTTTCAGCAATTACTATCACTTATACAAATCATTAAGTTAAGCTATGGGTAGCCAGCAAAATTAAAAAAAAAAAAAAAAAGAAAATTAAAAATCTTTTTTTTTTTTTTTTTTACTTCTAAAATAACTAATGGCATTGGCAACAGAGGAAAATTACTGATGTTAAATGATTTACATTAGAAAAAGTGATCACCTGTGATACACTTTCACTGATATTTTGGTCACAGTGAACTCCATAGCTCTCCATTCAAAACCTGCCAGGTAATCCATCCTTTTGCCTTTACCACACAGGCCAATAGAATAATCCCCTTTTAAAAGTTTATCTGTTAAGGCAACAAACTCTTCTCAAGGGCCATTTACACACTGACGGGCCCCACGCAAAATTAAATATCCCAATAATTTGACCCATTAAAACTATTTATTTCAGAGATTATTTCAAGCATGGCAACAAAAAATTGTTCTACAGTTAAAGACCCTTTCCCAAACCTGGTGACTGTAAACATGAAGATGTGTTGCCAGCAATGGTTATTGCTCTTTTCAGCCCAAAGAACACCCAAATCATGCAGCATTTCTTAGGAGAAATCCATAAGTGTTGATTTCAACCATTGCTTGAAGTCCAGGATCAAATGGTGTAATAAAAGAGACGGTTTTGAAAGGCAGTTATTTCTAGTGCAGGGTGGAAGAGCTATCAGTGAATAACAGAGTGAAAAACAGTCAGGACGGAGAAGCTGGCTCATGATATCATGGCAAAATTTTAGTTGGCAGAGGATCTCCTGGTTCCAGCCCAGCATTGAAGCATTTGGTACCATTTGTCTAATATTTGTGTACAGCAATGTTTGATGTACGTCACATCAAACCATGTTCACTGGGCAATCCACAAACCTACTTGTGTAGAGAAAAAAAATCTACCCTTGTGTACAGGAAAAATCTCCCAGGAAGCTGCTGAGCTGAGGGCCCAAAGCAGAGGGTGGGTGCTCTGCTGCCTGCAGGAGCTGGAGGTCATCCCAAGTTGATGAATAAATTTTTCCAAATAAAACTTGGACTAATAAGGGAAAATAGAACTAATAGAATCACAGAATGGTTTGGATTGGAAGGGATCTTAAAGACCATGTCATTCCAACACCCTGCCGTGGGCAGCAACACCTTCCACTATCCCAGGTCTCTCCAAGCCCCATCCAACCTGGTCTTGAACACCTTCAGGGATGGCCCCAAGGATGCCACAAATTCCTTGGACAACCTTTGTCAGTCCCTCACCACACTCACAGCCAAGAATTCCTTCCCAGTATCCCATCTA
>NW_020956734.1:0-3340 GCF_003031625.1 Empidonax traillii | reverse complement strand
TCCAACACCCTGCCGTGGGCAGCAACACCTTCCACTATCCCAGGTCTCTCCAAGCCCCATCCAACCTGGTCTTGAACACCTTCAGGGATGGCCCCAAGGATGCCACAAATTCCTTGGACAACCTTTGTCAGTCCCTCACCACACTCACAGCCAAGAATTCCTTCCCAGTATCCCATCTAACCCTGCCCTGTGGCAGTGGGAAGCCATTGCCCCTTGTCCTGTCCCTCCAGGCCCTTGTCCAAAGTCCCTCTCCAGCTCTCTTGGAGCCTCTTTAGGTACTTGAAGGGGCTTTAAGGTCTCCCTGGAGCCTTCTTTTCTCTCAGGTTTCATAGGAGACACAAGCAGAAGCTTTGACTTGGAGATATTTTCAGCAAAGGAGGTATTTATGCAATATGTTGACCATGTCATCATCATTCAGGATTTTTTTTTAAGGTCCTTTCCAGCCCAAACCATTCTATGATTTGATCTGAAGATCAAATATATGGACATCTCTCTGCACAGAGTATTAGAAAATAAAATGTTTGCTGTATTTGCAGAAATTCAAAAACTTTAAGAATAACATGCAAATTTTCTGAAGAAGTAAAAATACCACCTCTTCTCCCAAATGCAAGAAAGAGATTGGAAACCTAAACAAAAATTCAGTGGGAAAATTTAAAACCACACTTACTGTTCTTACTGGCTGTCCCACTTCATTGTGTGTTAAATTAGAAAGCACTGAATAAATAGCAAGGAAATCCTACCCGAAATACAAGCATTAAATACAAAAGAAGACAATGGATATTCCCAGATATCTTCTTCTTCATATGGGGATCTTTCCACTGGCCACTTTGAAACCGTGTAACTTAACCTTCAAAGCAGGGAAGAAGATGTGTTGTAGAAGTTCTGCTCAGCTAACCATGAATACTAATTGCAGGAAGAACGATCTGCTCGGGGCCCGAGGGCATGAGCTCAACCAAGGGCACAAAAGTTTCATCCTGCTGCGGCAAACAATGGAGCAGGGTGATGGTCCGAGTGTCAGACAGCCTCCCCGAAAGGGGATACCTCCCAGACCTTGCAATAAGCTGGAGAAGGAAAAGAAATCCCCTTTTCAAAGTAGCCTTGGAAGAGAAGGAGGAGTCATGAGGATTTTCACGTGTGTTTATGTGCTTTTCCCTGCACCTCTGTATTCCCATTGATTTCTTCTTTGTTGAGAAGGTTGTATGTGTGTGTTTCCCCACCACGGGGCAGATGCTGGCACTGAATCAGAGCTCTGGCCACAGCAGCAGAATCCAAATCTCAGTGTGCCTGAAGGAACCTGAGTCACAGGTCAGCATTACTGCCAACAAAACGTGACTGAAGTACCATCACCAGCCTGAAAAAGCACCGAAGCTACAACCCCATGTGTTCCATCAGCCCAATATTTTGTAAATAGGACCAGATCTGTGGGTGCAAGATCTGCACTGAACGCTCCCATAATCCTGCCTGCTTCTCTGGCCCAGAGATCCCCACCCCTGGACTACCAGGTGATCTGTTAACTCCACCTAGCCTAAGGTCAGCCTTTTTCCAGACAGCTTGTTCTCATCTTGGTCAAAAGCAAAGAAGTGCATCTCTTTGGACCCTCTAGAGAACCCTTCTCCAGGGTAAACCCCAGGAGCCCTGCTGGGGATGGCCACCTGTAAGCAGGATCTGAACTGAAACACTTTACCTGAGTCCCAGCTGTGGGAGGTGGTGTGACACCCCAACAGAGGCAGAAAGAGGAGGTCAGTATAAAATCCATCAGAACTACAGGGATGGCCACCAGCTCCTGTTTGCTTAAATCACCACAGGTTTGCCCTGAAGACCAACACAAGGCAAAGCTGGTCTGGTTTATGCCCTCCCCACAGCATCAGGTGGAACACCTGTGTTTAGTACCTGATCTCCAAGGGCCTTTTCAAGAGGCTTTCTGCATCCAAGGCAGGGGTGGATGTCCTCTGCTTGGTAATGCAGGTGAAAACACTCTGCCTTTCAACTTGCAAGATGATCCTGGTTGGCAGCTGCACTAAACTCCTTGAAGTCAACAGAAGGTACCCCCCAGAATCCTGCTTGCTCTGCACACTTTGTGCAGGAAGGGCAGGATGGGACAGGACAGGACAGGACAGGTGGAAAATCCAGACCCTGAGGTAAGACAAGCAGTCCAGGTTCTGAGGTTGGGGTGGGGGGAGGAAGAGGAGTCAGCTTTCAAACTTCAGGAAAACACCTCTGGATCACAAAACCTCTGAACTTTGAGGGGGGTGGAAGAGTATCCATGGCAGGGGGATGGCTGTGTCCTTGCACTTTGTGTACACTCCACGCTGCAAGCTGCTGCTGACCATGGGGATACTGGGCTAGGGAGGTGGACACCACGAAGACAGGATTCACCTTTCCTTCTTCCAAATGACTGGAATACTCCTAGTTCTGCCTTGAGCCAAGGAATGAGTTCAATGTCCCGTTTTCTAGAGCTCCATTAATTTGAAAGTGCCAGGTGGGGGAGGATTTCAAAAGGCCTGACGTTCAAAGAGAGAGTTGCGATCACTGTTTCGGAGTCAGGTTCTTCTCCCACGCCCAGTGTTCAAAACTGCAGGACTCAAAATCACATCTGAAACACCTGGAACACAGTTTTCTAACGATTTTAATGATAACCCCACTGATAGCAACTCTGTGGTGCCTGCCAACCAACACAGAACAGCAACACTATCATGGAAAAAGGAAGCTCCTATTTCAGGATCAGGGGATGTGTGGAGAGAAGCAAAAATAATCAAAGGACCTGTAATTAATTTTTTCAGAAGCAACACAAGTTTTTTTTCTGGGCCTTGTTTTGTGACATGCATTGGGATGGGATTCACTGTGCCCCAGCTAAACCCTGCTCCCACTGGAAGCAAGAACAACCCATTGCTGAGCGCTTTTGGAAAGAAATTACCCTTTTTCTTTTCTTTTGGGATGATGTGTGCAATGGGACTCCAGAGAAGACAAAGTCAGAATTCCAGGCAATGACTGGGAAGTGAAGCAAACAAACACATAAGCAAACAAAATATCCTACTTGCCTAAAACAATTCTAAAAGGGGGGGTTGTTTTCTTTTCCTGCAAAGCTGGTGCTCAGGCAGAGAAATGAAGAGGATGGGAGAAGCTGGGGAGGAGAGTGTGTACCCCACTCCAGGAAAATCACAGAAGTCAGATGTTTTTTGTTGTAGAGGGCTCTTGGTGATCGTGTAGGCAGATTAACAGACCAAGTCTGGCAGAAATATCTTTCATTAGAGCTTTCCCCCGAGATAAACAGCCAAGAAGCAACATCCTGATGGCGCTGCCCACCTTCCAAAGAAGGGAAAACCTAATTAGGGAGAGAAAC
>NW_020956733.1:104946-127936 GCF_003031625.1 Empidonax traillii | reverse complement strand
TTTTTTTTCCTGGGAAAGCCCCCAAAACCCCCCTTTTGGAGGCAACAACCGTTGCAAAAAATCCCCTCAAACTTCTCCCCCTGTAAATCCCCAACAGAACCTGATTTTTGAGCAAACCCCCATTTTTGGGGACAAAAATCCCTCATTTGGCACAGCCAGAGCTGGGAAATTTGGGGCATCTTCGTCTTCTCCATCATCACCAAGGTCCAGCACCAACATGGGGTGAAGTTGGGGTAAAAGGGAATCTTTTCCCTGTTTTTTGGGGTACAAAGGGAATTTTTCCCTCGTTCTTCTGGTTTGAAAAAGAGATTTTTTTTTTCCTCTCTGTTTTTGGGTTGCAAGGGGATTTTCTCCCCTATTTTTGGGGGTACAAAGGCAATTTTTCCCCTATTTTTTTGGTCTGAAGAAAATAATTTTTCCCTATCTCTTCAGTTTGAAAAAAGCATTTTTTCCCTGGGTTTTTTTGAGTTAAAAAGGGATTTTTTTTCTCATATTATTTTGGGTAGAAAAAGGGGGTTTTCCCCTGATTTTTTTTGCTGCTGACTCCTCAAATTAACCCGTTCCCTCCTGATCCCCACAGAGAGTTTCCAAGCAGGAAAACAGCTCCCTGAGACACTCCAGCTCCGACTGATCCATCTTTTCGGAGCCATCCTCTCTGGCTCCAAGGTAATGCTGGGGAGGAGGAGAATTGGGATCATCATTCAGGGAATAAAACCCCAAAGTTTTATTATTCCAAGCAAGAGAAAGGCTGGAATTGAACCACCGATTTTTCCAAAGCTTTTAAAAATCATGGTTAAAATTCCAGCCTAAATCCGGGTGGGATGGGCTTAAAAACCATCAAATCATTAAATTAAATAGTTAAATTTAGTAAAATAATTCAATAAAATAATTCAGTAAAATAATTCAATAAAATAATTCAGTAAAATAATTCAGTAAAATTATTAAATAATTAAGTTAAATAATTAAGTTAAATAATCAGATTTAATAAAATAATTCAATAAAATAGTCAAATTAAATAATTAAATCGGATAAAATAATTCCATAACATAATGAAAACCGGTAATTAGATTAAGCAAAATAATTCAATAAAATAATGAAAAGCAGTAATTAGATTAAGTAAAAATAATTCAATAAAATAATGAAAACTGGTAATTAGATTAAGTAAAAATAGTTCAATTAAATAATGAAAAGCAGTAATTAGATTAAGTAAAAATAATTCAATTAAATAATTAACTTAAATAATTGAATTAAGCAAAATAAATAATTAAATTAAGTAAAAGAACAAAATTAGGTAAAAGATTGAAATTAAGTAAAATAACGAAATTATAGGAAGGTCTGAAGTTCAAGCTGCTGCCTCACCCCCAGTCCACCTCTGGGATGGAGGATGGAAAATTCTTGGACTCATAAATTCGATCAGAAACGAGTCTTAATTGGCGCAGCGATTAAAAATCAACCTCATTAATAACTCCCAACCGGGCTTTAAATCAATTTACACCCCGGGAGGGAGGAGGGCGGGTCAGAGCTGGAGCCCCAGGGGTGTGAGGTGGTGGGTTCTGTGTGACCCCTGAACATCCCTGCCGTGTCCCCACAGCCCAACGCGCTGCGGGCCATCACCCCGGGGGCGGTGGAGGTGCTGCTGGGGCTGCTGCAGCAGCGGGGCGGTGCCCCCGCCCTGCTGGAGGCCACGCTGCGCTCCCTCGTGGCCGTGGTCCACGTCCTGCACGGCTCCAGCCCCGGCGCCGGCCCCGTGTCCCTGCGGCAGCTCCTGGACGGATATTTCCGCGTCCTCAACTCCCACCTGCCCGCGGCTCCCAAGGCGCCCGGGGCCCTGCTGGGCCTGCGGGTGCTCATGCTGGGTAGGTGGTGGGGTGTGTGTGGGGGGTGTGGGGGGGGTGTGGGGTGGATGGGGCTGAGCCACCGTCCCCGCCACGCAGATGCCATCCCGGCCATGCTGAGCTGCGAGGACCGGCCGGTGCTCCAGGCCACGTTCCTGAGCAACAACTGCTTCGAGCACATCATCCGCCTGCTGCAGAACAGCACGGTACGCCAGCGCCTCCGGGGGGACCTCCAGCCTCGGCCCCAGCCCCGCCATTCCTGCCCCTGAGTGATCCTGGGACAGGGTGGGACGTCCTTGGTGACACCAGGGTTGGGCCCCTTCACCGCCATCCTCGCCCTTGCTGGTTCTAAGCAATCCTGGGAAAGGGTGGGGTGTCCCCCTTGGTGACATCTTCATCCCCATCCTCACCTTTACTGGTTCTAAATGATCCTGGAAAGGGTGGGATGTCCCCCTTGGTGACATCTTCATCCCCATCCTCACCTTTACTGGTTCTAAATGATCCTGGAAAGGGTGGCATGTCCCCCCGTGGTGACACCTTCATGTCCACCCTCGTCCTTCCTGGCCCTCAGTGACCCCAGGACAGTGTGGCTGCGCTGCCGCTGCTCCTGTGGGGTGGGGCCCCTCCAAACCCCCTTTCCTGTGTCCCTCTGTCCCATTCCCCCCCGTGTCCCTGTGTCCCCGTGTCCCTGTGTCCCCGTGTCCCACTCCCCACCCCGTGTCCCACAGCTCTACCTCGGCAGCTCGCGGGAGGCGGGTGAAGCCCGGGACGAGGTTCCCACACGGAGCAGGGATGGACTGCAGCAGGTACGGGGTGGGGCCACCCCCTAACCCAACTGCAGGTGTGGTGGGGTGTCCCCCCCGCAGCCCCACTGTTCCCGTGTCCCCACAGGGCGCTGATGCCATCGCGGTCCACGCCCTCGGGGTGCTCACGGCCATCATGAGCAACTCACCCTCGGCCAAGGTGGGCAACCAAGCAGAGGACACCCCAAAAGCACCTGGGTTTGGTGTTGCCACCTGCCCGGGTGGGCTGGGGGGCGAGCAGGGAGTCCCACGGGGTCCCACGTGTCCGTGTGCTTGCAGGAGGTGTTCAAGGAGCGCATCGGCTACACCCACCTCTACGAGGTGCTGAGGAGCCAGGGGCAGCCCACCCAACGCCTGCTCCAGGAGCTCCTCAACATGGTGAGCCTTCCCACTTCTCCTCCCTGCCGGGCACTGGTGGTTTGTGGTGGATTTCAGACCCCCCCTCCTCACCACTCAGTTCTCTCCACCCACCTGGGTTCCCATCCGCCCCATCCCTAGGGCTCCCGGGGGCATCTTTAGATTGGAGTCGTGCTCAGCTTTTGGGGAGTTTCGAGCCCTTTTGGATGTGGAACTGCTTATTCTGGTACTGCTGGACATGGGAGGGGCTCCAAGACCTTTGACGCATGGGGGTCTCTGAGATCCCTGATGTGTGGAGGTCTCCAAGATCCTTGATTCATGGAGATCTCTGAGATCCCTGATGTGTGGGGGTCTCCAAGAATTTTGATGTCTGAGGTCTCCAAAATTACTGATGCACAAGGGTCTCTTATGGACTTGATGCACTGGGGTCTCCGAGATTTTTTGTGTGTGGGCTCTCCAAGGCATTTGATGCACAAGGGTCCCCAAGACTCTTGGTGGACGAGAGTCTTGATATACTGGATGCATGGGAGTCAATTTTGATGCTCAGGAGTCTCCAAGAGTTTTGATGCATGAGGTCTCTGCTTCCAGCCCAGGGTGACCTGGGGGATGACCCGACCCTCTCCATGGGGTTGGAGGTGCCCCAACCGCCTCTTGTGTTCCAACAGGCAGTGGAGGGCGACCACAGCTCCTTCCCAGTGCGTCCCATCCGCAACGAGCAGCCGCTGCTGCTGCTGCTGGCCTGGCTGCCGGCGCTGGAGTGCCGGGATCTGCAGGTGTTCCTGTCGGGGTGGCTGCGGCGGCTCTGCGAGGCCTCCCTGCCCAGCCGCCTCACGTGCGTCAAGGCGGGCATGGTGGGCTCGCTGCTGGGCGCCCTGGGCACCGAGCCGGCTCTGCCCGCTGCCTGCTCCCAAAACCTGCTGGAGCTGCTGCGGGCCCTGGGCAGCCTGTCCATCCGGCCCGGCGAGCTGCGGCAGCTGCTGCGGCTGCTGCGGCACGAGCGGGGCCGGGGCCCTCACCCCTACGTGTGTCCCGTCATCCGGGCGCTCTCGGGCATGGCCAGGGCGGAGGGGCCCCCCCGGGCGCTGCAGAGCTTCGACCTGAGCCCGGGCATGGCAGGGATCATGGTGCCCACCATCCAGAAGTGGCCCGGAGGGGCCTTCGCCTTCCACGCCTGGCTGTGCCTGAGCGAGGAGGAGCCGGAGCCGCCCGCCAGGCCCAAGAGGAGGCAACTGTACAGGTGATGGTGGCTGCAGGGGCTGGGAGGGGCTGAGCTGAGGGTGAGGAGGGGCAGCACCACCATCCCCACCGTGTTTCTCCCCCACCAGCTTCTTCACGGCCGGGGGGACGGGCTTCGAGGCGTTCTTCACCGCCGGCGGCGTGCTGGTGGTGGCCGTCTGCACCAAGAAGGACTACATGACCGTGGCCTTGCCGGAGTTTGCCTTCAATGACTCGGCCTGGGTGAGCGCCACCCCCCCGTCCCTGTCACCAGCAGTGAGGGGGGGCAGTGAGGCCACCAGGACGCCCTGACAGCCCTGCCTGCCCCCAGCACTGTGTGGACATCGTCCACGTGGCCGGGCGCCGACCCTTCGGCCAGAACGTCGTCAGCGTCTACGCCGACGGGCACCTGCGGAAGACGGCGCAGCTCCGCTTCCCCTCCCTCCACGAGGTGAAGGACCCCCCCCTGACCCAGCCAGACCCCTCCTCGTGGATGTTGGGGGGCTGAGCAAGACCCTTCTTCTTTCCAGTCCTTTACCTCCTGCTGCATCGGCTCCGCGGGTCACCGGACCACCACCACCGCTGCCACCACCACCAGCCACCCGCCGGCGCCCCACGGCCCCGAGCTGGTCTTCCCCTCACACCCTGTGCTGGGACGCTCCCAGTCTGTCCCAGCCACCCTCGGCCCCCACTCTTGGACCCCCACTCAGCTGCCCACGGAGGGGGTGGTGGCCACCACGGCGGCCGGGAGCCAGGACATGGAGTGGGGCAGCCCCACGTCCCTGGAGGGTCACCTGGGCTCCGTGGCCATCTTCTGTGAGGCTCTGCAGCAGGCCCAGGTCAAGGCTCTGTTCTGTGCAGGTACACCAGGGTGGGACGTGGGGGGATGTCCACAGAGGTGCTGGTGGCAGCCAGGGTCTCCTCCACCGTGTCCCAGCTCACCCCAGTCCTCCTCCCCCAGGACCCAATGTCACGTCACCGTTTACACTGGAGGGAGACCTGATGGAGCTGAGCAGCAAACTGCTGCTGTACTACACCCCCCAGGTGAGGAGAGACACCCCCCGGGGACAGGGACAGCGCTGCCAGACCCTGTGCCGTGAGGGACATCTCCAGGAGCACGAGGGTGCTCCCATGGTGCTCTCCTCCAGGCCTGCAGGAACAACATCTGCCTGGACCTCTCTCCCAGCCACAGCCTGGACGGGAGGCTGACGGGGCACAAGGTGGTCAACTGGGACGTCAAGGTACGCTGGGCACGGGGTGACACGTCCACCCCACGGCGTGGAGACGGGTGGGTCCATCCTGGGCTGCAACCCCAGGGCAGGACCCCCACGGGGTGTTGGTTGGACCCTGCAGAGGCTGTGCACGTGGTGCTGTGTCCACCAAGGACCTGCATGGCCCGTGGGTCCCCTGAGGACCCGTCTGCCCCGTCCAGGGTGGGCACCAGGGGTGGTGCAGGGGAACAGGTGGCTTTTGGGGACCCCAGTTAAAAAATTTCTGCTGTGCAGCCTCTTCCTCTGGTGCCCAGCAAGGCCTCTCCCCTCCCTCCCTCCCTCCCTCAGGATGTGGTCAACTGCGTGGGTGGGATGGGCGTGCTCCTGCCCCTGCTTGAGCAAGTGGTGTCCAAGAAGGAGGAGCCCGAGGATGAGGAGGAGACCAACGACCTGGTGGGGCCAGAGCTGACATCCTCCAGGAACGCCCAGGGCTTGCTCATCCCGCTGGGGAAGTCCTCGGGTGAGGAGTTCAGGGGTGTGGAGCAGGAGTCGGGTGGTTGGAGGGAACCACGGTGCCGTGGAGGTGTTCCCGGTGTCTACCACAGACAGGAGAGGTCTTGCCTGAGGCACCACGAGGTGTGGGGTAATGGAGAAGCCACTTTTGACATCGTTATGGCCCAATTAGTCACGAACAAGCAGTGCTGGGAAGGTGAGGGTGGCTCCAGCCACCTCCAGGTTGCCTGTGGGTGGAATCTCTGATGTCTCAGAGCGGGGCTGGATCCGTGCAGGAGCCTTTTGGCATGGGTGGGACGTGCTTTCTCCTGACACCCAGCTGCTTGTTCCCAGGCTCAGAGCAACAGAGCTTTCCACCTCCATAACTGCGAGGAAAACAGGAGAACAGGGTGAAAAGTCTGGAGGGCAGAGCTGGTGGTGGGGTCTCCAGGAGGGTGTTTGGGTGGGCCCAGGGCTCACAGCTCTGTGCCTTGCAGAGAACAGGCTGGAGAGGAACAGCGTGGCCGCCTTCCTGCTGCTGGTGAAGAACTTCATCCGGCACCACCCCGTGAACCAGGAGAGCCTGGTGCAGTGCCACGGACCGGCCATCATCGGGGCGCTGCTGCAGAAGGTTGGGGGGGGCTCCCAAAACTCCATCCTGTGATCCCCAGCGTCGTTCCAAAGGGAGTGGCAGGAGTACAAGCGTCCCCTCCGTCCCGTGGCAGGTCTCTGGCGCTCTGCTGGACATGAGCACGCTGATGGCCTCGCAGCTCCTCATGGAGCAGGTGGCTTCTGAGGGCAGCGGGCTCCTGCTGCACCTCCTGTACCAGCACCTCCTCTTCGACTTCCGCATCTGGAGCAACAGCGACTTCGCCGTGCGCTTAGGTGGGATGGGGGGGCTGGGGGTGTCCCCCCTTCCCCGCCAGCCTCCGGGCCCCTCACACCTTCTGCCTGCAGGTCACATCCAGTACCTGGCCAACGTGGTCAAGGACCACAAGCAGCGCATCCGCAAGAAGTACGGGGTGCAGTTTGTCCTCGACTCCATCCGCACGTACTACGGGTGAGCTGTGGGTGGAGCCGGTGCTGCAGGATGCTGAGGTGGTGGTGGGAATGGTGGGCGTCACCCCTCGGAGCTCCACTTCGGGCTAGACACCCCTTTCTAGGGGTAACACCCCTCCTTCTGGTGTGGGAGCATTGTGGGTGCAGGATCTCCCACTCCAAGTGGCCGTGTCCCGTCCCCAACCCTGTGCTGGCTCCCAAATCCATCCCCAGCGTCTCTCCCTCAGCCACCAAGAGCGTGGCGGCTTCTGCAGCGAGTCTGTGCCCTTCTCTTGTTTGATGTGTTGCTGTACGTCTGTGGTTTGGGGGTGCTCATCCCCTGCAGAGACCCAAAAGCGTGGGGTGGATGTTTCCCGTGGGCCAGAAGATCCCTGGATGTCCCCATGGGGCGGCTCCTCAGGCTTCGTGGCGGGATTTGGGATGGTGCTGGTGATGGGTGACAAGGGACTGTACATGTCCCCACGTGTGTCTGTCCACCAGCACCTCCAGGGAGACCACGGCCACTGATGACATCAAGACAGTGCAGACATCCCTCTTCGGCCTGGTGAAGGATTTCTTCTGCCGGAGCTTCTCCGGGGAGGAGATGCAGAGCTTGCTGAGCTACCTGGCTGGGGCCCAGGACGAGCAGCAGGTACGTCACCGACCCACCCTGGTCCCTGAACTCCTCATCGTGCCATGGGCTGGGACGGCACTTGGCAGCAGGTGGGGAGAAGCTGTCGAGGTCGTGGTGGGACACTTGGAGGGCCGTGGACAACCAGCCCCGTGTCCTGCAGGTGTGTGGGGCGCTGGAGGTGATCCACAGCCTGCTGAAGGGCTCACCTGCCCAGGAGCAGCTCTTCACCTTCCTCTTCGAGCCAGGCCAGGTGGAGGTTCTCTTCTCCCTGCTGGTGCAGAAAAAGTTCTCGGATGAAGTGCGGGAGAGGGTCTTCAAGGTAAGGGGGGGGTCCCCAGCGCCCACCTCTCGCCATCCCCAGTGAGGTGACACCTCTCACTGTCCCTCCAGATCCTCTACAAGATGCTGAAGTACGAGAAGGTCCCTGAGCGCAGCAAGAGCCGCCTGAAGCTGAAGGACATTGGGTACCACGGGCTCATCTCCTACCTCAGTGATGTCCCCAGCTCCACGCTGCTCTTCCGCTGCCTCTCCGAGCAGGTCCTCGGGGCAGGTACCGTGTCCCAAAAATGTACATTCCAAAACACCTGCCGTGGGATCACCGCTGCTGGCTTCCCACGAGGCTCAGCTGGTCTTGGGACTGGGGATCTTGGGTGGCTTTTGGGGACAGCGGGTGTCTCACCACTGTGCTGTCTCTCCTTGCCCACAGACCCTCCCAACTACAAGGACCTGGTGGCCGTGGTTTACCTGTCCCACCGGGCTGAGCTGACCGTCCGGCTCGACCTCTGCCGCAAGGTGAGGGGACAGAGGTGTCACCCCGGGGCTCAGCTCCCTGGGCACCCAGCCACGCCCAGACGTGGTGGTGGCGTGTACGTGGATGTGCCAGCATGGAAGTGGCACAGCCCCAGCACCTCGTGCTGGTGATGGAGGATCTTGGGTGCTCGAGACAGAGGATCCAAGCATCAACCCATCAGGGACTGGGGCAGCAGCATCAGATCTCCTCCCTTTTCCTTCCCCTGCAGCTCTTCCACCTGATCTACGCGCAGCAGGACCTGGTGAGGCAGCTGGCCAGGCTGGCAGGGTGGCAGGACACCCTCACCAAGCTCTACGTCAGGGAGTCCTACGAGTCCCGCCAGCACAGCCTGAGCACCGGCGGGGGCTGCCTGGAGCTCCTGCGCCTCTCCGAGCCCCCCGGCAAGGAGGGCACGAGCCCACCGCCCGCCGAGCTCCCGGAGCTCGACGTCTTCCTCCCGCTGGGGTACGAGGCCTCAGACCAGGAGCTCTCCGAGGGCTTCTCCGACCACTCCATCTCGCCGAGCGGCCGCACCAAGTCCTTCCACTCCTACAACTTCAAGTCTTTCGACTCCTCCGACCGGGCCAGCCGCTCGTCCTCCAACCCCGGCGACGGCCCCACCTTCGACGGCGTCTACCACCCGCTGTCGCCCTTCTCCACCTCCCCCTTTGACCTGGGGCTCGACCTGGCCAGCACCAGCTCCGTGGCCACGGCCGAGAGCGGTGCCCAGACCCCCGGCAGCGGCCCCGGCACCCCGTCCCCCCTGGAGAGCTTCAAGCCCTTCCCGGGAATGCGGGCGCGCAAGAGCTCCAGCCTCTCCAACGTCCTGGACGAGAGCAGCTACCAGGACGTGCTGCCCAGCGACAACGTCTCCAACACCAGCAACCCCCAGGTGAGCCCCAAACCCTCGTACCCACCACCCTGGAGCACTCTGGACACCAACTTTGCGGTTTGTACGGACAGGCTGGGAATGAGAGGCTGGGAAGCAGAGCCGGGAAAGGGCCCTGGGGGTGCTGGTGGGTGCCAGTTGTCCCTGAGTCAGCAGTGCCCTGGCAGCCAGGAGGGACATCCCTGTCCTGGGGGCATCAAGGAGGGGATTGTCCCGCTCTGCTCTGCCCTGGGGAGGCCTCACTTCAACATTGGGGCAGTTTGGGGGGACACAATGGAAGAGAGAGATTGAGCCATTGGAGAGTGTCCAAAGGAGGGCAAAGAGATGGGGAAGGGCCTGGATTTGGAGCCGTGTGAGGACACTGAGGGCACTTGGGGTGTTCAGCTGGAGAAGAGGAGACTGAGGGGAGACCTCCCTGCAGTTCCAGCTGCCTGGGCAGGGGCAGAGGAGGGGCAGGACTGAGCTCTGCTCTGGGGGGAGCAGGGACAGCCCCCAGGGAATGGCTGGAGCTGTGTCAGGGCAGGCTCAGGGTGGATCTCAGGGAAAGGCTCTTCCCCCAGAGGGTGGTTGGCACTGAACAGGCTCCCCAGGGCAGTGGGCACAGCCCCAAGGCTGCCAGAGCTGCAGGAGGGTTTGGATGATCCTCTGGGGCACATGGTGGGATTGTTGGAGTGTCCTGTGCAGGGCCAGGAGCTGGACTGGGTGATCCTTGTGGGTCACTTCCAACTCAGCACATCCCGTGATTCCGTGATTGTCCCTCTCCGCTGGCAGCAAACCCCCGAGGAGGAGCTGTGCAACCTCCTGACCAACATCATCTTCTCGGTGACGTGGCGCGGGGTGGAGGGCTGGGACGACGCGGCCTGGCGGGAGCGCGGCCAGGTCTTCTCGGTGCTCACCAAGCTGGGCTCGGCCTGCGAGCTGGTGCGGCCCCCGGACGAGATCAAGCGCAGGTGAGTCCCGCCTGGCTCCGGGGGGTGTGAGATCCTCAGGGAAAAGGCCGCCCTGCTGAGCTCTGCTCTCCCCCAGCCTCCTGGAGATGATGCTGGAGTCGGCGCTGACCGACCTGAAGGAGTCGGGGCCGGGGGCCCTGCCCGGCCTCACCCACAACGCCCTCAAGCTGCTCCGGCTGCTCCAGGACTTTCTGTTCTCCGAGGGGCACAGCAACCAGGCCCTGTGGAGCGAGAAGGTGGGTGGGAGTGAGGGGGGATCCCTGGTCCCACACCTGAGCTTTGGAGCCCACTGCTAATGCCTGATCCCTGATGGGAGACCTGAGCCTAAACCCAACCCTGCCTGCAGCACTTCAACTTTCTCACCTTCGGATATAACCTTGGCCTTAACCCCAACCCTAACCTTAGTACATAACCTGGGCCTTAATCCTAACCTAACCTGAGGATATAACCTTGGCCTTAACCGTAACCTAACCCCCAGTCCCTGATGATAAAACCCTGAGTCTAAACACAGCCTTATCTACAGCCTTATCTAACCTTAGGAAATAACCTCGGCCTAATCATAAACTGTAAGTCAAAACCTAATCCTAACCTTAGAAATAACCTCGACCTTAATCCTAAATTTAAATCAAACCCTAACCCTAACTCTAACCCTAACCCTAGAAAAGAACCTCAGCCTTAAGCCTAAATTGTAAATCAAACCTCAGCCCTAACCTTAGGAAATAACCTTAGCCTTAATCCTAAATTTAAATCAAACCCTAATCTAACCCTAACCCTAGAAAAGAGCCTCAGCCTTAATCCTAAATTGTAAATCAAATCCCAGCCCTAATCATAGGAAATAACCTCAGCCTTATTCCTACGCTGTAATTCAAAGCCTAATCCTAACCTTAGAAAATAATCTCAGCCTTAATCCTACGCTGTAATTCAAAGACTAATCCTAACCTTAGGAAATAACCTCGGCCTTGATCCTAAACTGTAAATCAACAGTTAATCCTAAACCTTAACTCTACATCCTTGTCATAAACCCCAACCCTTGATCCTAATTTTAACCCTAACCCTACACCTGTACTAAAAACCTAAGACATCCCAAATACTGATCTTAAAATTTAACCCTCCTTGTCATAAAACTCAACCCTAACCCCAGTCCTCTACCTCAGCCCTAATTCCAGTCCTCATTCCTAACCTTAGCTCTGAATTTTTGTCACAAAACCCAACCTTTAATCCTAATCTTAACCCTAACCCTACACCCTTACTATAAACTTTAGGCCTAACCTTAACTCACAACTGTAACGTAACCTCCTAAATCCTAATCCTTAAACCTACATACCCGCCCTTAACCTCAACCTGAAACCCAGTCCTATACCCCAGACCTAATCCCAGTCCTCATCCTTACCCCTGACCCTTCACCCTCACTCTAAACCCATTCCCTTAGCCCCACTCAGACCAGTCTGCCATGACCATTATGATTTGGGTTCTACCCTGCTCCAACCCCTAATCCTAAATCCTGCCCCCAACCCAAACCCAAAGCCGAGGGGTGCTGGGGTCAGCCCTGGTGGCTGGAGAGGGGTGGGATCCGTGCCCAGGGGGGGTCTGTCCGTGTCCCCAGATCTACGAGGGGGTGAACAGCCTGCTGGACAAGCTGGGCGCGTGGTACCACCTGGCCAACGGCACCTCCGACCTCCGGGAGATGGCCCAGACGGGGCTGCGAGTCCTCGTGGGCTACGTCCTGCTGCAGGACCCCCAGGTGGGTCACCTGTCCCCAGCGCTGGTGGTGGCATCCCAACCCTCCGAGTGGCCCCATCCCCATGTCCTGTGTCCCCCTAGCTGGGCTCATGGTGGGATCCCAGCCCTTGGAATGGCCCCGTATGATGTCCCACGTCCCTCCCAGTGGGATCCCAGCCCTTGGAGTGGCCCCATCCCGTGTCCATGTCCCCCCAGCTGCACTCCCTGGCCTACGTGAAGCTGCACAGCCTCCTGCAGACGTCCTCAGCTCCCAAGAGGGACGAGGCCTGTTACCTCCTGGGGAAGCTGGAGACGCCTCTGCGGCGCTCGCTGGAGGCCAAGTCGGAGACCTTCTCCTGGCTGGTGCCCATCATCCGGACCCTCATGGACCAGTGCTACGAGACCCTGCAGCTGCAGCTCTTCCTGCCCTCCCTGCCCCCCACCAACGGCAGCCCCACCTTCTACGAGGACTTCCAGCTCTTCTGCACCACCCCCGAGTGGAGGGGCTTCATCGAGAAGCACGTAGGTGTCACTGCTGGGGCAGCACCTGGATGATGTGGGGAGGGCGGGTGTGAAGCCCTGGAAACACCTCTTCTGTCCCCCTGGTTTTCCCAGGTGCAGCCCACCATGGCCCAGTTTGAGATGGACACCTTTGCCAGGAGCCACGACCACATGTCCAACTTCTGGAACGCCTGTTACGACGCCATGATGAGCAGCGCCCAGCGGCGCGAGCAGGAGAAGGCGGCCAGCCGCAAGATGTTCCAGGTCCTGCCTGCTCCTCACCCCTGGGATGTCACCTGGGGCTGTGCTTCTCATCCTGGGAATGTGCTCCTCATCCCTGGGATGTCACCTGGGGCTGTGCTTCTCATCCCTGGGAATGTGCTCCTCACCCCTGGGATGTCACCTGGGGCTGTGCTTCTCATCCCTGGGAATGTGCTCCTCACCCCTGGATGTCACCTGGGGGTGTGCTCCTCATTCTGGGGACATGCTCCTCACTCCAAGGATGTCATCCAAGGAATGTGCTCCTCATCCTGGAGACACGATCCTCATCCCTGCAATATAATCCTGAGGATGTGCTCCTCATCCCCGGGGTGTCACCCAGGGCATGTGCTCCTCATCCTGGAGACACGATCCTCATCCTGGGGACATGCTCCTCACCCCAAGGATGTCACCCAGGGCATGTGCTCCTCACCCCGGGAACATGATTCCTGGGCCATCATCCCAGTGCTGTGCTTCTCTCCCCAAGCACATCATCCTGGGGACGTTCCCCTTGCCCTGGGGATGTCCCCCATGAACACGCTCCTCACCTCGGGCCTGTCCCCAAGCCCCAGCCCTGCTGTCCCTTCACTCTGGCGCTCTCTGGGCAGGAGCTGGTGCTGGAGCCGGTGGCCAAGCGCTCCAAGGCGGAGAACGCCCGGCACAGCAACGTCCTCAAGCAGGCCAACAACCACCAGAGCACGGTGCTGAAGCAGTGGAGGTCCCTGTGCCGCCTGCTCACCTCGCCCCGCTCCGCCTGGGCCGACCGGTGAGCCCCTTCCCTGGGGAAGGGGGGCACAACCGGGGGGTCCCCGGGGTGCCTGACCCCTCTGTGCCCCCAGGAACCCTCCGGAGGTTCGCTGGAAGCTGTCGAGCGCAGAGACCTACTCGAGGATGAGGCTGAAGCTGGTGCCCAACCTCAATTTCGACCAGCACTTGGAGGCCAGTGCCCTGCGGGACAACCTGGGTGAGGCACTGGGGCACCCAGGGGACCCCCGTGCCAGGGGTGGGGGTGGGCTGGGAGCTGTCACAGGCAGTGTTGAATTTGGGGGCCCTTCTCAGGAATGGTCCCCCAGCTCTGGGGGCACCTGCTGACCCCCCCTCCTCATTTCAGGAGCCGACCATCTCCAAACCCCCACCGAGTCCCTCCCGCTCGCCATGGCCAAGGAGGCCAAGGTGAGCGAGCTGGAGGACGACCAGCTGGCCGAGGAGGACCTGCCTGTGCTGGACACCCAGTGAGTGTCCCCGTCCCCGCCACGGCACCAGCTCTCCCGGGCCGGGGGTGTCACCGGGGTGTCCTCACCCCGCTGTGCCCCCCAGGGCCGAGCCCAAGGAGCAGAGCCAGCGGGAGAAGCTGGTGGTGTCGGAGGACTGCGAGCTCATCACCACGGTGGCCGTGGTCCCCGGGCGCCTGGAGGTGACAACCCAGCACGTCTATTTCTACGACGGCAGCAGCGACAAGGAGGAGACGGAGGGAGGTAACGGCGTGTGAGCCCTGAGGGGATTGAGGACCCCTCACTCCACTCATCTCCCCCAAACACATCACCCACAGTGGGGGTGGGCTTCTCCCAGCCCCATCCCTACCTTGGGAAAGGGGGCCTGGGTGGATGGTGATCCCTGTGGGACTCTGTGCCCCCCCTCTTGGCAGGGATCGGCCACGACTTCAAGCGCCCCCTGTCCCACCTGCGTGAGGTCCACCTGCGCCGCTACAACCTGCGCCGCTCCGCCCTCGAGCTCTTCTTCATCGACCAGGCCAACTACTTCCTCAACTTCAGAAAGAAGGTGGAACACCCTTATCCCACCCCCAAGCCCCTCCCAGGGCACTGCACTGCCCGAGCTCCAGTCAAACCATGTCCTCTCGCTGTCCCTCCAGGTGAGGAACAAGGTGTACTCCTGCATCCTTGGCCTGCGGCCCCCCAACCAGATCTACTTCGGCAGCCGCTCGCCCCAGGAGCTGCTCAAAGCCTCGGGGCTCACACAGGTGATGGCCTCTCCATGCCCATCCCCGTCCCATATGGATGGATGGAATTCCCAGATGGAAAAGGGGAGGGTGACAGCGTGGGACCAGGGATGGCCACAGGATGGGAATGACTCTGGGACTAGGGGTGGCTGTGGAATAGGGATGGCTCAGGGACCAGGGATGTCTCTGGGATCAGGGTGGTCCTGGGACTGGGACAACTGTGGCACCAGGGAGGGGCATGGCCATGGGACCAAGGATGACCATGGAACCAGGGGTGGATGTGGGACCAGGAGTGGCCATGGGGCCTGGGCTAGCTGGGAGGTGGATACAACCATGAGTCTGGGGACAGCTATGGGGGGGATATGAGAGCAGGGGTGACCCCTGGATAGGGTATGGCTCTGGGAGGGGGATGGCCATTGGACCAGGGGTGACTTTGGAACCAGGGATGGCCATGGTGTGGAGGTGGCCGTGAGACTGGGGACAGCCATGGGACCAGGGGTGGCCGTGGGATTAGGGACAGCCGTGGTACCAGAGGTGTGCCATGGCCATGGGACTGGGGACAGCTGAGGGACCAGAGATGTTCTGGGACCAGTGATGGCCATGGGACGGGCCCTGCCATGTGGTGAGGTGTCTGCCCTGTCTCCTGCCCCTCCAAAGCTCCTCTGACCCCCGTCCCCCCCCTCCAGAAATGGGTCCTGCGGGAGATCTCCAACTTCGAGTACCTCATGCAGCTGAACACGATCGCGGGGCGCACCTACAACGACCTGTCCCAGTACCCCGTGGTGAGCCCCAGGTCCCCCCAGAGCCCCCACAGCGAACCTGTGCCCCCCCCAGCCTCACCCACCTTCAACCCTCTCCAGTTCCCCTGGATCCTGCGGGATTACGTCTCAGAGACCCTGGACCTCTCCAACCCCGCCGTGTTCCGCGACCTGTCCAAGCCCATCGGGGTGGCCAACGAGCGGCACGCCCGGGACGTGAAGGAGAAGTGAGTGCCCCAAAAACAAAGGACAGGGAATGCATGGAGTGCCCGGTTGGCTCACGGTGCACCCCCTCCCACCTCTCCTCCAGGTACGAGAGCTTCGAGGACCCCACGGGCACCGTGGACAAGTTCCACTACGGCACCCACTACTCCAACGCGGCCGGGGTGATGCACTACCTGATCCGCACCGAGCCCTTCACCACCCTCCACATCCAGCTGCAGAGCGGCAGGTGGGCCCCAAGGAGGGTGGGCCCCAAGGAGGGGACGTCAGGGAGTCAAACAGCCTCCAACCAGCCGTGCTGTGCCACCAGGTTTGACTGCTCCGACCGGCAGTTCCACTCGGTGCCGGCGGCGTGGCAGGCGCGCATGGAGAACCCCGTGGATGTCAAGGAGCTCATCCCCGAGTTCTTCTACTTCCCGGAGTTCCTGGAGAACCAGAACGGTAAGAGGGGAGCGTCCCCATCCGTGGGAGCGCTTGGGGGGGTCCGTGTCCCTCACTGAACTGAGGTTCTTGTTACGAGATCCTGAAAGACCAGCGTTTATATATATTTATTAATTATTAATTATGATATTATTATTGATTATCTACTATTCACTAATATGATATATTGATATGTTAAATATTATATATTCTTATATATTTTTAATTATGATATTTTATATATTATATACTATTATATGATATATAATATACAATATGTTATATTTTATATTATATATCACAATATATTATTCTATTGCTATGATATTATATGTTGTATATTAATATTTTGCTATTTTTATATTAATAAATTATTGTTTATTATTTTAAGGGTTCATTTCAGAACAGTTTGGTTGCAGTGGAAAGCAGGGCTGGAGCTGTTTGGGTTATTATTATCTGTAGAAATGTAGGAATATAAAAGTATAGAATTCTGACTTAGGAAAATGTAGAAGGGAAAAGAAACAAGGAAAGGATCAGAAATTTCTCACCACCTGTGGATCCAGAGACGAGACTTGATTGTTGCCATTTCCATGTTGAAGTGGTGGTTTGGTCGTGATCTGTAAGGGTGGGGGAAACCCCCAAAACACAAAATTCAGGGGGTTCAAATAAGTTCAGGTTCAGGTGGGAACACCCCAGAAATGAGTCTGGGGACACTTCAGGGCTCTTGGATGGTTTATGACCCTTCTGAGACATCCCCAGCATCGTTGGGCCAGTTGTGCCCCATGAGAAGGGATGGAAACCTTCAGTCCTACCTGGGAATGTCCCCCCATGGCAGGGGAGTGTCCCACCTGAGCCAGGGGTGTGAGGGAGGACATGGGCAGGACAAAACCCATTATCCCAGCAGGATCTGCTTCTTGTCAGCCTCTTCCCTCCTCTGGCTCCAAACCAGCTCATTGCTGAACAAAGATTGATTTGCTGTGGTCACCTTCTGAAGGTGCAGATGGGGATGGGGTGGAGACAGAGAATAGGGAGGGTGAAGTGGAGGTGGAGATGGGGAAGGGCTGGTTCTGCAAATGGCTGATAGTCTGAGCCACCAACCATCAACATCCCAGTCTCTCACACTCCCCCCCTTCCCACAGGCTTCGACCTGGGCTGTCTCCAGCTCTCCAACGAGAAGGTGGGTGACGTGGTGCTGCCGCGGTGGGCGCGGTCCCGCGAGGACTTCATCTACCAGCACCGCAAAGCCCTGGTGAGTCAGGGGGAGCTCATCCCCAGGGGGTGTCCCAGGAGGGTGGGAGGTGTTCCCAACCCCCCTGATGCCCCTCTTTGGCCAGGAGTCGGAGTATGTCTCAGCCCACCTCCACGAGTGGATCGACCTCATCTTCGGGTACAAGCAGCGAGGCCCGGCCGCCGTGGAGGCCCTCAACGTCTTCTACTACTGCACCTACGAGGGTGAGCTGTGGGGAAGGGAGCTGGGGGACCCCTCCTGGGGGGCATCTCCCAGGTGGTCCCCCCCCGTGACCATACCCATCCCCAGGGGCCGTGGACCTGGACGCCATCGCCGACGAGACGCAGCGGAAGGCCCTGGAGGGCATCATCAGCAACTTCGGACAGACGCCCTGCCAGCTGCTCAAGGTAGCTCAGACACCCCACCCCCAAACCCAGCCCCTTTCGAGGGGTCACCCCCCTGCTGATGGGTTCCCTCGCCCCTCCAGGAACCCCACCCCGCCCGGCTGTCGGCAGAGAGCGCGGCCCAGAGGCTGGCCCGCCTCGACACCCGCTCCCCCAACGTCTTCGAGCACCTGGACCAGCTCAAATCCTTCTTTGTGGAGGTGAGGGCGACCCCGGGGGGTCCCTGGGCAGGGCTGAGAGGGGTGGGGGTGACCAGGAAGGTGCCCAGCAGCTGCTGTGTCCCCACAGGGCATCAGTGACGGGGTGGCCCTGGTGCAGGCCGTGGTCCCCAAGAACCAGGCGCATTCCTTCATCACTCAGGGATCCCCCGACGTCCTGGTGAGTGTGGGAAAACCGGGACACAGGGTGGGGTTCTGCTAGTCCAGGGGGGGTCCAGCACCCAAGCGGGAGGGCTGTGGTGGTGGGAGTGGTGTCACTTCCCCTCCACCTCTGCCCAGGTCACCGTGAGCGCCAACGGCTTGTTGGGGACCCACAGCTGGCTGCCCTACGACAAGAACATCTCCAACTACTTCAGCTTCACCAAAGACCCTACCGTGTCCAACGCAAAGTGAGTCACCTGACCCCGCTCAGTGGTCCCCAGGGACGGTCCCTGGAGGTGCCAGCAGTGCAGCAGCTCATCCCTGCCCCTCAGGACGCAGCGGTTCCTGCAGGGCCCCTTCGCCCCCGGCGTGGATCTCAGCTCCCGCACGCTGGCCGTGTCTCCCGACGGGAAGCTGCTCTTCAGCGGGGGGCACTGGGACAACAGCCTGAGGGTCACCTCGCTGGCCAAGGGCAAGGTGGTGGGGCACATCACCCGCCACATAGGTACGACCTGCCCCCAGGATGGTGAGGGTCTGTGATGCCCTGACGGGGCTGTAGGGGCTGTGGGGGGAGAAGGGGACATGTGAGGGGCATCTCCCAATGTCTCCATGGGGACAGTCCGGGTTCCATCTCAGAGCTGGGGTGGGGTGAGGATCAGCAGCATCTCCACGCCCCAGAACATGTCTTGGAGCGGGGCAGCAGCAATTCCGTGTCCCAAAATATGTCTTGGAATGGGGTTGGCAGCAATTCCAACACACCCCAAAACACCTCTTGGAGTGGGGTGAGGTTTTGCAGTAGTTCCACACCCCAAAATACCTCTTGGAGCAGAGTAGCAGCAATTCCACATCCCAAAACACATCATGGTGCCTTCCCATGGAGTCAGGATGCCAAGTGCAGTGGGATGGCAGCTCATGGTGTCCCTCTGCCTGTCCCAGATGTTGTCACCTGCCTGGCTCTCGACCTCTGCGGCATCTACCTCATCTCTGGGTCCCGGGACACCACCTGCATGGTGTGGCAGGTCCTGCAGCAGGTGAGGGGTCATCTGGGGGGAGGGGCTCATGGTGGGCACTGCCAGCAGGTCACTGATGTCCGCATCCCCCACGCCAGGGTGGGTTTTCCAGTGGCTTGGCTCCCAAACCCGTGCAGGTCCTGTACGGCCACGACGCCGAGGTGACATGTGTGGCCATCAGCACCGAGCTGGACATGGCGGTGTCGGGCTCCAAGGTGAGCTGGAAGTTTTTAATTCTGGCTTATGATACATTTTGAGAAGAAGAAGAAGGGGAGGAGAAGAAAGAGAAAGAAGAAGCAAACGGAGAGAGAAAAGTAAACAGTCACCACCCATGGACCCAGCAACGAGACCTTATTGTTGCAATCTTGATGTCAAACTAATGGTCACGGTCTTGATCCGTCAGGGGTGGGATCAGCCCCCAAAACACGAAGTTCAGTGGGTTAAAATATGCTCAGCTTCAGGTGGGAAGGCTCAGGTTCCTCCCCTGGGTGGGGGTTTCACACGGTGGGATGTGACGTTGTGGATCATGGGGCACTTCAGGGGTCTTTGGTGGTTTATGACCCTTCTGAGACATGACCAGCATAGTTGGGCCAGTTGTGCCCCATCAGAAGGGATGGAAACCTTCAGTCCTACCTGGGAATGTCCCCCCCTGGCAGGGGAGTGTCCCACCTGAGCCAGGGGTGTGAGGGAGGACATGGGCAGGACAAAACCCATTATCCCAGCAGGATCTGCTTCTTGTCAGCCTCTTCCCTCCTCTGTCTCCAAACCAGCTCGTTGCTGAACAGAGGTTGATTTGCTGTGGTCACCTTCTGAGGGTGGAGATGGGGATGGGGTGGAGACAGAGAATAGGGAAGGGGATAGAAGTGGAGATGGACATGGGAAAGGGGAGGGAGGTGGAGAATGAGGAAGGGGATAGAAGTGGGTAGGGAAGGAGGTGGAGATGGAGATGGGGAACGTCTGGTTTTGCAAACGGACGATTGTCTGAGCCATCAGCCATTGACACTCCAGCCTCTCCCAGGCGGGGCAGTGCCACCCCCAGTGTCCCGTAGTCACCCCGTGTCCCCTCCCTCCCGCAGGACGGCACCATCATCACCCACACGGTGCGCCGGGGGCTCTTCATCCGCTCGGTGCGGCCGCCGGGCGAGAGCTGTCCCCCCGCCGTGCTGGCCCACCTGGCCGTGGGCCCCGAGGGGCAGGTGGTGGCCCAGAGCGCCGCTGGCCAGCGGCCCTGCCTCAAGGTACACCCCGGGGTCCCCCAGGGCTCCCCCCTGTCTGTCCCCAGCAGGGTGAGCTCCCCACCCTCTGCCCTCTTCCAGGACAGGTTCGCGCTCCACCTGTACTCCGTGAACGGGAAGCTCCTGGCATCTGTGCCCCTGGAGCGGGAGGTGACAGCCATGTGCCTCACCGATGACTTCGTGGTGCTGGGGACCACCCAGTGCGGGCTGGAGATCCGGGAGCTCCACAGGTACCGGCACAGCTGGCACGGGTGGGCAGGGGGGAGACAGGGAGGGTCTGGAAGGGGATGGGGGGAGAGGGGGAGAAGAGGGTGGGGATGGAGAAGTGGATGAGGATCTGAAGGGAGATGGAGATGAAGATTGGGATGGAGTAGAGGATGGGAGGGGGCCCTCCTTTGTCCCTCCCCCTCGGGGTGCAGGTCCCATCCCGCCCTCGTCTCTGCAGCCTCAGGGCGGCCGTGCCCCCCGTGCCCATGAGGGTGCCCGTGCACAGCGTGTCCGTCACCAAGGAGAAGAGTCACATCCTGGTGGGGCTGGAGGATGGAAAGCTCATCGTGGTGGGCGCTGGGCAGCCCGCTGAGGTGAGTGAGACCACACAGGGGGGTGGGAGGAGGGGCCCCAGGGTCTATGGGGTGCTGCCGGGCTGGGGCCAGCAACGTGGCCTCTGCAGAGCTGAGGGGGACAGGGGTGGGGAGGGGAAGGAGATGTGGGATAAGGGTGGGGATGGGATGAGATGGAGAGGGAGACTGGGAAGGGAATGAAGGTGAGGATGGGGGGGAAGATGAAGATGGAGGTGGAATGGAGATGAAGATGGAGATGGGGAAGGGGATGGAGGTGGACATGGAGATGGGGATGGGAATGAAGGCGGGGATGCAGTTGGAGATGGAATGAAGGAGAAGGTGGAGATGAAGATAGGGAAAGGGATGGAGGTGGACATGGGAAAATGGGATAGAGATGGGGATGGAGGTGGAGATTGGAAAGGGGATGGAGGTGAAGGTGGAGATGGAGGTAGGAAAAGGGATGATGGAGTTGAAGGTGGAGATGGAGGTAGACATGGAGGTGGTGATGGAGATAGGGAAGGGAAAAGAGGTAGAGATGGAGGGGAAAGTGGAGATAGGGAAAGGGATGGAATAAGGAAGAATAAGGAAGGGGAGGGAAGTGGAGATGGAGAACAAGGAAGGGGATGGAGACGGACATAGGGAAGGGGTGGTGGGTGGATGGCGATGAGGGGATTGGGAAAGGGATGTGGGTGCGGAAGGGGACAGTGATGGCAGAAGGGATGGGGATTTAGAAGGGGAAGGGGGTGAGTGTGTGTGGAGCTAAGGATGGGTTTGGAAGGGGATGTGCTGGGAGTGGTGGGTGTTCAGAACAGGGTGGGGATGGAGGAGTTGATGAGGATGGTGGTGGAGAAGCAGATGGACATTTGGGAAGGGATGTAGATGGAGTAGGGAATGAGAATCTGCAAGGAGAGTGGGGATGGAGAAGTGGATGAGGATCTGGAAGAGAATGGGGATGGAGAAGGGAATGGGAATGAGGATGAAGATGAAGAGGATGGGGATGGAGAACTGAGTGATGATCTGGAAGGGGATGGGAATGAAGAAGGGGTTGAGGATGGATGAAGGATTTGGGGATGGGGAAGGGGTCAGAGCCCGGGGTGGGCTCTCACCTCCCCCTCCCCAGGTGCGTCCGGGCCAGTTCCACCGGCGGCTGTGGCGATCCACGCGGCGCATCTCCCAGGTGTCGGCAGGAGAGACGGAATACAACCCCTCTGGGAGCCAGGCCTAAGCTGGGATCAACCCCTCTGGAGCCAGGCCTAGGCTGGGATCAACCCCTCCAAGGGCTGGCACCCACCACCCCCGGGGGGCACAGAGAGGGGACACCCCTTGGCCCAAGGGGGGGCTCAGGGGCTGAGGGGGGACCCCTGGGCCCCGAGGGGGTCCGGAGCCCCCGCTCCACCCGCCATCCGTGGCCTTATCCCTCCCTGGTGGGGCATCCAGCCCCCCCAGTTTTTCGGGAATGTATCCCCCATTCCCAGGCAGGGATGGGGGGCGGGAGGAGGTGGGGACCCCTCGCTGGGCAGGGGGTGCCATGGCCCCCCCGCCGTGCCCGCTGGCCAGGAGCCACCCAGAGTCGGCGTCCCCCCTTCCCCCCCTTATTTTTTATTTCTGCGCATTTTTAGATCTTTTACAGACAAAGATTATTATTAATATTAATAATTATAATAATATATCGGTGAGAAATCAGCGTGTGAAGCCCGTGGCTGCCCCAGGATGGGGGGGGGTGACGCCCCCTCCTGTGTGTCCCCCCCATGTCACCCCCCTCCGCTGTCCTACCCAGGGGGGGTGTCCCAGCACAGGCTGTGTCAGGTGGGGGGGGTCAGAGGGACTTGGGGACACTCGTGCTGTGAGTGTGGGGGGTCTCAGCAGCCCTGTAGCCACCCATCATGGGGGGGGGGGCGGTCTCAGTAGCTCCACACACTCGTGTCACGAGTTCTCAGCAGTGCCTGGCACAAATGTCATGAGTGGGGGGAGTCTCAGTAGCCACATCCACGTGTCACGAGCACGGAGGGTCTCAGCAGCCCCTCTCACACGTGTCACGAGCATGTGTGGCCTCAGCCACATGTCCTGAGCACAGAGGGTCTCAGCAGCCACTCACAGCTGTCACAAACACAGGGTGGGTCTCAGCGGCTCTTCTCTCACATGTCA
>NW_020956733.1:33869-102801 GCF_003031625.1 Empidonax traillii | reverse complement strand
CGGTGCGCGGGAACGCCGAGCGGATGCGGGAGCGGTGCCGGGCGCTGGGGCTGCGCCTGCGGCCACACGTCAAGACACACAAAACGCTGTGAGTGCGTCCCCACGGTCCCCCGGCAACCAGCGGCAAGCCCAGCATCCTCCCCGAAATCCCCCCAGCATCTCCCCAGTATCCCCCCGTCCTTCCCCTTAGCATCCAACTTCCTCCCCAGTATCCTCTCAGCATCTTCCCAACATCCCTCCCTCCACCTCCTCATCCTCTCTCTCAGTACCCCCAGCCTTTCCCCCAAATATCACCCATCTGCCTTTCCAGTATCCCCCCAGCATCCTCCCAGTATCTCCCCACCATCTCCCAGTATCCTCTCATCATCTCCCTCAGCATCTCTCAATTTCCCCAGCATCATCCCACCATCCTCCTGGTGTCCCTTCCAGTACCCCTCACAGCACGCCCTCATCCTCCTCCCAGCACTCCCCCCTTCCTCCCAGTATGTCCCCATCCTGTCCCCAGTATCCTCCCAGTATCCCCCATCCTCCCCTTCAGCACTCCTCAACTTCTCCCAGCATCCTCCCAGCACCTCCTCAGCATCCCTACCTTCCCTCCCAGTATCCTCCCAGTATCCCTTATCCTTTCCCAGTATCCCCCCATCCTCCCCCACCTTCCCTCCCACACTCCCTCACCTTTTCCCCCCGGTATCCCCCATTTCCCCTCTCCTCCTCTCCCGGTTCCCAGGGAAGGCGCTGCGCTGGCCACGGGCGGGACCCGCCGTGGGATCGTGGTGTCCACGCTGGCCGAGGGGCGGTTCTTCGCGGCCGGGGGCTTCGACGACATCCTGTACGCCTTCCCGGTGCCCGAGTGGCGCCTGGCAGAGTGCTCCGCCCTGGCCCAGCAGCTCCAGGCCTTCCATCTGCTGGTGGACAGCCCGCGGGGGCTGGAGCTGCTGCAGCAGAACCCCCTTCCCGGCGGGAAGCGCTGGCTCGTGTGGCTCAAGCTGGACTGCGGGAACGGCAGGGGTAGGTGACCCCCCACAGCCCGCCCACCCGTGAGGGGCAGGGATGGGGCCTCACGTGGCCTCTGCCAAAAGGGGTTTCATCCCACCATGGGGTGGGATGTGCTGGGTGCCCACCAGAACTGGTCAGGATGGGGCAGCTGAGAACCTCCCAAAAGTCATTCCTTAGGGATGATCCATGAGGAGAGCTCCCCGTGTCCCTCAAGCCCCCACATCCACCATATCCGTGAGGATGGGGGATCTGAGCCCACCCCCAAAGTCGTTAATCAAGGATGCTCCAGGACCCTCCAAGCCCTCCCTCTCAATCAGGGTGGGGCATTTAAGACCTCCCAAAATCACTTTTTAAGGATACTCCATGAGGAGAGATCTCCATGTCCCCTTAAGATCATAGATCCACCATCTCAGCAGGAATGGGACATTTAAGACCCCCCCAAAAAAAGCCAGTCTGCGGTGATGCTCCACAGGAAGGGATCCCAGTGTCTCTCCAAGCCCCCCAGGCCTACCATCTCAGCCAGGATGAGGCATCTGAGACCCCCCAAAAGTCCTTTGAAGATGCTTCATTCATAGGGAAGGATGTTCCTCACCCCTCCAAGACCGTCCCCAGTGTCGTTAATCAAGGACTCTCCGTGTCCCAAATCCCCCCAAGCCCTCAAATCCATCTCAACCAGGAGGGGACATTTAAGACCCCGGCCCAAAAATCATTCTTCAAGGATGCTCCATGGGGGAGGATGTGCCAGGTCCCTCAATCCCTCAGATCCACCATCTCAACCAGGACAGGGCACCTAAACCCCCCCCAGGGTCATTTTTCCAGGAATTCCAAGGGGCAGAGCTCGCCCAAACCCCTTTAATCCCCACCCTCCAAGCCCATTCTTATCCTTCCCACAGCCAGGATGCTCCTTGGGGGGGCGGGGGGGGGGGAGGTGATATCCCACCAATCCCCATCCCCACCATCTCTCCCAAACCCCCCTCCCAGCGGGAATCCGCCCCACGGACCCCGCGGCTCTGGCCCTGGCCCGCTCCATCGCCCGGGGGGCTCCGGAGGTGGTGACGCTGGTGGGGGTGTACGCGCACTGCGGGAACACCTACGGCTGCGGGGACACCCCCGCCGTGCAGGCCATCGCCAGGGACACCACCCGCGCCGTGCTGGCCTTCGTCACCAGGTGAGTCCCCACCCACGGGTGTGGGGAGAGCGAGGGTGGAGCTTAGGGGGGGGGTGGCACGTCCTTGCTGTGTCCCCCTCCCCAAATCCCGGTGTTGGGTTGTAAATGTAAACGACCCCCATAAAAGACCCTCAAAGCCCACCCCCCCCCTCCCCCGGGGGGCACAGGGAGGATGTTGGTGGTTCCGCCACCTTTGATGTCACCTTTGATGTGACCTGGGGCATTGTCCCCTCCCTGCTCCTCTGCCGCCCTTTCATCCCAGCGGGGGTTTCGCATCCTGGAGGGAATTGCTGCCGGATGGTCCCCGCTGGGAAAGGGAGGGGGGAAACAGGGACCCCCATCCCCCCACCAACAGGGATGTTCTCACCTGGGGACACGTCCTGGGGGTCCCCAGCCCAGCCTACGGTTGCACCGGTTTTTGGGGAGGGGGGGGAGGAGGAACTGAGGCCACCCCACAAAATTCCCCCTTTTCCCCAAAGCTGGGAGCTGCTCTGGCACAGCTGGGAACAGCTGGGAGGGGTTCCAGGCGGGATCTGGGATCTGGGGCTGGTCCCAAGCACAGCTGGTGGGTGCTCTGCCACATCTGGGGGTACAGGAACAGCTGAGAGGGGTCCCAGGTGTATCTGGGGATGCTCTGGCACAGTTTGGGGGGTACTGAAGCACATCTGGGGGCTCCTGTTCACATCTGGGGGTGTCGTGGCCCATCTGGGGGGATTTCTGCCACACCTGGCGTGCTTGGGCACATCAGGGCATGGTCCCAGTACATCTTGGGATCTTCCTAACATACTGGGGGGGGCTCTGCCCCATCTGGATGGTTCCCTTGAGCGTTTGGGGGGGATTCCTGACCCATCTGGGGGCTCCCTGAGGCATCACCATCCCTGGTCCTGCGGCACCCAAAGCTGAAGGACTCACCCCTGGTGGTGTTCCCCGCCGTGCCCAGGGGTGAAGGACCCACCTCTGGCCCCTGGGGGTGATGTCTCCCTCCCGAGCACTCAGAGGGTCCCCCCCCCTGTGCCCCCAGGCTGCGGCAGGAGGGGATCCCGTGTCCCGAGGCCACCATCGGTTCCACCCCGTCCTGCAGCCACCCGGTGCCGGAGATGTCGCAGCTCACCGAGGTGCACCCGGGCAACTACCTGTTCTATGGTGAGCGGGACGGGCCCCCCCGGGACCCCCGAGGATGGGACACACCCCGAGCTGACCCGGGGACTTTCCCCCCCCCCCCCCCCCCCACCCCCAGACCTGCAGCAGACCCAGCTGGGCTCGTGCCGGCCGGAGGAGGTGGCGATCCGCGTCCTCACCAGGGTGGTGGGGCACTACCCGCACCGAAAGCAGCTGCTGGTGGACTGCGGGTGGGCGGCCCTGAGCCTGCACGGCCGCGACCAGGGACCCCCGGGCTGCGCTGCCGTCGAGGGGCACCCCCAGCTCAGGTGACCCCCGCGGGGCGGGCAGAGGGGGGACAGGCGGGGCGGGGACGGGCGGGGAGGTGACAGCGTGTCCCCCCAGGCTGGTGGGGCTGACCCAGGAGCACGGGCAGGTGGAGGCCGTGGATGGGGAGCTGGATTTCCAGCAGTTCCCGGTGGGAAGCACCTTGGCTCTCATCCCGTACCATGTGAGTATCCGGCCCTGCCGTGTCCCCCCGTGTCCCTTCCGTGTCCCCTCCATGTCCCCTGTGTCCCCCACTGACTGTCCCCCCCTCCAGGCCTGTGCCACAGCTGCCATGCACCCCGTGTACTTCGTCCACGCTGGGGGGAAGGTGGTGGAGCTCTGGCACCCCACCCGTGGGTGGTGAGGAGAGACGAGAGGTACCAGGGGGGTGTGCCCACACCGAGACCCCGCACCCACACGGGGACCCTGCACCCAGACCCCGCACCCAGGAGACCCCACAGCCAGGAGAGCCTGTACCTTCACCAAAACCCCACACCTGTGAGACCCTGCACCTGCACCAAGACCCCTCACCCTCACTAAGACCCCACAGCATGAGACCCCACAGCATGAGACCCCACAGCCATGAGGCCCTGCACCCTCACTAGGACCCCACACCCACAACGAGACCCTTAACCCACACCAAGCCCCCTCATCCTGAGACCCTGTGCCCACACTGACACTCTGCACCCTCAGCAAGACCCCACACCAAGATCAGGCACCCAGGAGACCCCACACCCACACGAAGACCCTGCACATCCACAAAGACCCCACACCCATGAGACCCCTCATCGAGAGCCTTCACCCACACCAAACCCCTGTGCCCAGGGCAGCGTCCTGCGCCCACCACACCGGGGGCTGCACCCACAGCAGGGGCCATGCCAGGGTCCCACCTGGGCACACTGCACCCGCTCCAAGGCTGTGCGCCCACACTGGGGGCCCGCACTCTTGTTGGGGTCCTGCGCCCACAGCAAAACCCTGCACCCACGCCACAGTGGAATGATGCACCCCCTCCAAGACCCTGCACCCACCACGAGACCCTGCACCAAACCCAAGACCCCCCACCCATGCCAGAATGCTGCCCCCAGCTGAAATCCTGTGCCCACCCCAGGGTGCTGTCCCGCCACCAGGGGTCAATAAAGCTTCTTCTCCCGCTTTCAGAGACTGTTTTCCACTCGGGGCAGGGCCGCAGGGAGGCGGCGGGGCTGGCAATCGCGGTTCGGAGCAGCGCGGTCCCAGTTCGGGCCAGTCCCGTTGGGAGCGCCCCGGGTGGGAATCGAACCCGCGATCCTACAGCCTCGAGGGGCGGGGCTTCGAGCGAAGCCCCGCCCCGTCTCTCCCGCTCAGCCAATAGCGGAGCGCCCCGCCCCACCCTGCCCGAGGGAGCCACGCCCAGCTGAGCCCGGTCCGGGCGGGACGGGAACGAGGGGCCGGAGCGGGAGCGAACGGGGCTGAACGGGAGCGAACCGGGACCGAGAGAGGCTGAACGGGAGCGAACCGGGAGCGAACGGACCGGACTGGGATCCAGCGGGAGCGAACCGGGACCGAGCGGGGCCGGACCCGAACCGAGCGGGGCTGTACAGGACCGAACCGGGACCGAGCGGGGCCGAACCAGGACCGAGCGGGGCCAAACCAGGACCGAGAGTGGCTGAACGGGACCGAGCGGGGCTGAACAGGACTGAACCGGGACTGAAGCGGCACCGAAGCGGGGCCGAGCAGAGCCAGACGGGGCCGAGCCGAGCGCAGCGGGAGCGGTTCGGGGTGGCTCGGAGCGGTCCGGCCGGAGCGGGGGGTCCCGGGCCGGGGCCGGTGCCGGCGATGCCGCGGCTCCTGGGGCCGCTCCTGCTGCTGCTGCTGAGCCCGGTGCGGGACCGGGACGGGAACGGGACCGGGACAGGAATGGGACCGGGACCGGGACCGGGATGGGGTCTGGGACCGGGACGGGAACGGGACCGGGACAGGAATGGGACCGGGAACGGGACCGGGATGGGGTCTGGGAACGGGATGGGGACTGGAACGGGTTGGGATGGGCCGGGCCAGGAGCGGAATGGGCCGGGCAGGGCGGGGTGTTCCTGCTGCCCCCGGGCCCCGCCGGCCGCCCCCGGCCCGGGACGCTCCGGGTCATTTGGCTCCCTGGCTTTTGTTGTTTTTTGGGGCTTGGTTCGGTTCACTTTGGGTCAGTTCGGTTCAGTTCCCTCAGTTCCTTTTCTTTCCTTTTATCCCATTTCCCTTCATATTTATGTTATTTTTTCTTTTATTTTATTTTCCTTATAAATTTTGTTTTTATGTTCCTTTTTAACTTTATTTCATATTCCTTTTTTAATTTTTTCCCATTTTGATTTTATTTTTATTTTCATTTTTTAATTTTGATTTCATTTTCCTTCTTTTATTATTTTGTTATATTTTAATTAATTCTATTTTCCTTTTTTATTTTGATTTTTTAAATTAATTTTATTTTCCTTTTCTATTTTATTTTAATTTTTCCTTTTTAATTTTATTTCATTCTGATTTTTTATTTCATATTATTATACTTTATTTTCCTTTATTTTGTTTTATTTTCCTTAATTTCCTGTTACTTTCTTTCATTTTATTTCAGATTTTCCCTTTATCTCCCTTTATTTCCCTTGACTTTATTTCTTTTAATTTCTTTCCCTTTTAGTGTCTTTCTCACACTCATTTTTATTTACTATTTACTTCGTTACCTTTTTACTCTTTTCATTTGATTTTTCACTTTTATTTATTTTCCTTTATTTCTCCTTTGTTATTATTTATTTTTGTTATCCCTCAATCCCTCCTCCCACTCTTTCTATTTTAACCCTCGAGCACTCCCCATCCCCCTCCCCAATAATCCCCTATCCCGGGCCCCCTTTCCATGTTTTAGGAGGGGGGGGTCACAGTGGGAATTTGGGGGATCCTGGAGCAAATTGAGGGGAAACTGAGGCAGGACCCTCTCTGTGCCCGCAGGTGCCCGGGTGGGGCGGGGGGTGCCCCCCGTGTCCCCCCGGTGTCCCCCAGCCGTGTGACCCCGATGACACGCACAGTGAGTACCCCAAAAACACCCCCTCTCCCAAAATACCTCCCTAAACCCTCCTCCCCGCGCAAAACCGCTCCTAAACCCCCCCAGAAACCTCTCCCACAGCCCGGAGCCCCACGGAGGAGGAGCTGGAGGAGCCGTGCCCACCCTGCCCCCCCTGCAGCCGTGAGTGGCACCGGGGACACCCCGGGTGGGGGGATTGTGGGGGTGGGATGGGCAGGAAGGTTTGAGGAGGGGGCTGGGCAGAGATTTCCCCTTGTCGTGCCTCAGTTTCCCCACGTAGTTCTTCAGTTCCTCCCTATTGTGCCTCAGTTTCCCCACGTCGTGCCTCGGTTTCCCCGTGTCATTCCTTAATTTCCTCACTTTCCCCACATAGCTCTTCAGTTCCCCCACGTCGTGCCTTGGTTTCCCCTTGTCCTGCCTCAATTTCCCCACGTCCTGCCTCAGTTTCCTCCTGTCGTCCCTTAATTTCCTCACGCCGTGCCTCAGTTTCCCCACACTGTGCCTCAGTTTCTCCACATTATCCCTCAATTTCCTCACATTGTGCCTCAGTTTTCCCAATTTTGTGCCTCAGTTTCCCCACGTTGTGCTTCTATTTCTCCATGTAGTTCCCCAATTTTCTCACGTCCTACCTCAATTTCCCTATTTCGTGCCTCCATTTCCCCATATTATGCCTCAGTTTTCCCTTTTTGTGCCTCAGTTTCCCCACAGAGCTCTTCACTTTCTCCACGTTGTGCCTCACTTTCTTCACGCAGTTCCTTTATCTCCCCTCATCGTGCCTCGCTTTCCCCATCCCGTGTCTCAGTTTCTCCCTGTCATTCCTTAATTTCCCCACATCGTGCCTCAGCCTCCCCAGGCTGTGCTTCCATTTCTCCGTGTAATTCCCGAAGTTTCTCATGTCCTGCCTCAATTTCCCCCACGCTGTGCCTCAGTTTCTCCAGATGGTTCCTTCATTTTGACATGTCGTGCCTCAGATTCTCCACACTGTGCCTCGGTTTTCCCACTTCGTGCCTCCATTTCCCCATATCGTGCCTCAGTTTCCCCACGAAGATCCTTAATTTCCCCAATTTCCTTATGCTGTGCCTCAGTTTCCCCTATTTGTGCCTGTATTCCCCATTTTGTGCCTCAGTTTCCCCACATAGTTCGGCAGTAACTCCCTCTTGTGCCTCAGTTTCCCCGTGTAATTCCTTAATTTCTTTATCGTGCCTCAATTTCCTCATATCGTGCCTCAGTTTCCCCATTTTGTTCCTCGGTTGTGCCTCCTTTTCCTCAGGTAGTTCCTTAATTTCCTCACATCGTGCCCCAATTTCCCAACATCGTGCCTCAGTTTCCCCTGTTTTTACCTCATTCCCTCTTTTTGTGCCTCAGTATCCCCCCTTTTTACCCAATTTCCCACTTTCTGTGCCTCAATTTCCCCCTTTTTTCCCTCATTCCCTTTTTTTCCTGGTTCCCCTTTTTGTGCCTCAGTTTCCCTTTTTGAGCCTCAGTTTCCCCTTTTTTACCCAATTTCCTACTTTCTGTGCCTCAATTTCCCCTTTTTTCCCCTCATTCCCTTTTTTATGCCTCACTTTCCCCTCTTTTACCTCTCCCCCTCCCCTTTTTCTGGCCGTTCCCCCCACGTGGCTCTGGGGATGACCCCAAAATCAGGTCTCCCCCCCTTCCCCTCCCGGGGGAAACTGAGGCACATCCAGATGCTCCCAAACCTCCTTTAACTTTTGGGGTCTCCCCTCCCGGTCCCCACAGACGTGGCCGCGGTGCCGATTCCCGGGGGGACCCCCCCGGTGTCAGGGACCCCCCGTGTGACCCCCCCGGTGCCGGGGGACCCCCCCGAGCCGCCCCCCGGTGCCACCATCCCCCTGTACTGTGCCCTCCTGGCCGCCGTCGTGGTGGGGCTCATCGCCTACGTGGCCTTCAAGTGGTGAGTTTTGGGGGTCCCGAGGGGGGGGGGACACGCGGATTTGGGGACCCCCAGTGACCCCTCCGCCATGTCCCCCACCCCCTTTCCCCAAGCTGGGACACGTGCAGGAAGAAGCGGCAGCTGGACAAGGCGCGGGATGCGGGGGATGCGGGAATGTCGCCAGATGGGGAGAAGCTCCGGGGGGACAGCGGGGTCTTCCTGGACACCCCCGGCCCGCAGGAGCACCCCCAGCACGGTGGGAATTTGGGGGGGACACGCAGCCCTGGGTGGGGGGGGCACCTGAGAATTTAAGGGGGGGGGACACCTGCAGGTTGGGGGGGACAGCCAGCCCCATGTGGGGTCAGGGGTGATTTGGGGGGGCACTCAAGGTTTTTGGAGGACACCCAGCCCTGTGTGGGGGGACAGGGTTTTGGGGGGGCACGCGGGAATTCGGGGGATGCATCTGCGGGTTTGGGGGGGTGGTGGTCAGGGAATGTCTGGATTTGGGGGACATCGGGATTTGGGGGTTGGGGTGCTCTGGGGGAGCACACGGAGGTTTGGGGGGACAGCACAGCCCGGGGAACACCCAGATGGGTCTGTGGGGACAACACGGCCCGGGGAGCACCCACGGGGGTTTTGGGGTGTACCTGAATCCCGGGGAGCACCCACACGGATTTGGGGGGACACCTGAACCCCAGGGAACACCCAGAGGGGTTCTGGAGCATCCCTACCATGGGATTCACCTGGATGGGGCTGGAGAGCAAAGCACCCACATGGGATCGGGGAGTACCTGGATGGGGTCAGGGAGACCCCAAAGGGGTTGGGGACCCCCTGAATGGGGCTGGGAAGACTCCTAACGGGATCGGGGAGCACCTGGATGGGGTCACGGCCCTCCCGTCCGCGTGGATCTCTCTCCCGGCTGCCGTGTGGAATTCCGGGATGCTGACACCCCTCCCTCTCCCGCAGCCCCCCCCGAGGGTCCCCCCTCGCTCCAGGTGCCCCCTCGGCGGCAGGACGAGCGGGAGCGGCTGCTGGAGCTGGGCGGCCCCGGGGGCACCGCGGGGACAGCGGGCGATGTCACCTCCGCCGTGTGACACCGCCGGGGCCGCCGCCAGATGGATTCTGGGGGGGGTTCAGTGGGTTTTGTACTTTTATAGGGATCCTGGGGGTGGGATGGGGGGCGTTTGGTGGCCTCGGTGTGGGATGGAGGTGGGGGGGATGCGGGAATGGGGCTGGTCCTGGGTGGGGGCATTAAATTGTCACTTGGGGGCCACCAGGATTTGTGTCCTCGGGTGTTTGTGAGTGCATGGAAACGCGTGTCCTCGGGATGTGTCCCCTGGGGTGTCCCCGTGTCCCCAGGATGGGTGTCCTTGTGTGTCTGTGTGTCCACACAAGCCCGTGTCCCTGGCGTGTGTCCCTTCAGGTGTCCCGAGTGTCCCCAGCTGTCCCCGTGTCCCTGGGGTGTGTCCCTTCAGGTGTCCCGAGTGTCCCCAGCTGTCCCCGTGTCTGCGGGATGAGCCCCTCGGGTGTCCCTGTGCCACCAGGATTTGTGTCCCTGGGTGTCCCTGGGTGTCCCTGTGTCCCAGGGCTGTGTCCCCAGGTGTCCATGTCCCCCTGGGTGTGTCACTGGGATATGTCCCCGGGATGGGTGTCCTGGGGTGTCTGGGTGTCCCCAGGATGTGTCCCCTCAGGAGTCCTTCTGTCCCTGGGCTCTGTCCTTGCACATCTCTGTGTCCCCACACACGTCACTGGGATTTATCCCCTCAGGTGCCATTCCCCCAATATTCCCCATTATTCCCCCAAAATTCCCCATTATTCCCCCAATTAAATTCCCATTAATCCCTGAATGGTCCCTGAACAGTTGCTGTTGTTCCCCAAGACCTGCTTTTATTTTCCAAACACCCCCAAGCTATTTCCTATTATTGCCCAGATATTTCCTGTTATTCCCCAGCCACTCCAACTGGTTAATATTTCCAATATTCCCCAAATATTTCCTATTATTCCCCTAATTAATTGCCTATTATTCCCCCAATATCCCCTAGATAGTTGATGTTATTCCCCCAATACTTGCTATTATTCCCCAGATATTCCCTAAGGCAATTTTCTCTTATTCCCCAAACATTCCCTATTATTCCCCAAATAATCCCCATTAGTCCCCAAATATTTCCTGTTATTCCCTAAACATTCCCCAAATAATCCCCATTACTCTCCCCAGTATTCCCTATCATTGACCCCATTAATTTCCTATTATCCCCCAAATATTCCCTGAATATTTTGTGTTGTTTCCCCAATATTTGCAATTATTTCCCAAACATACCCAACGTATTTTCCCATTATTGCCCAAACCTTTCCTGTTATTTCTCAACAACTCCCCAAATATTGGTTATTATTCCCCAAGTATTTCCTATTATTGTCCAAATGACTTGTCTATTACTTCCCAAATTCTCCTCAAGTATTTCCAACTATTCCCCTAATTAATTGTCTATTATTCCCTAAATATTCCCCAAAGATTTGCTATTATTTCTATTATTTTAAAAAATACTATTATTTCCCAGATATTCCCTAAGCTATTTATTAATCCTCCAAAAATCCTCCAAATATTCCCAACTATCCCCCATTATTCCCCAAATATTTCCTATTATTCTCCCAATTCATTTGCTATTTTCCCCAAAATATTTGCTGTTATTTCCAAATATTCCCTATTTTCTTATTATTGCTCAAATATTTTTTATTCCCTAAGCATTCCCCAAATATTCCCCATATCACTTTTCTAGTACTTTCCAAATATTTCCTGTTATTCCCTCAATTAATTTGCTATTATTCCCCCAATATTCCTTAAATATTTGGTATTTTTCTCCCAACATTTGCTATTATTTCCTAGACATTCCCTAAGCTATTTTCCTATTATTCCCTAAACATTCTCTATTATTCCCCCAATTAATCTGCTATTATCCCTTAAAACATTTGGAATTATTCCCCAAAATCTGCCATTATTTTCCAAACATTCCCCAAGCTATTTTCCCATTATTGCCCAAATATTTCCTATTATTCCCCAATTGACTTGTCTGTTACTTCCCAAATATTCCCAAAATATTTGGTCTTGTTCTCCTAAGCTATTTTTGTATTATTCCCCAACTATTTCCTGTTATTTCCCAAACTATTTTGCCATTATTCCCCAGATACCTCCTGTTATTTCCCAAATATTCCCCAAATACTTATTATTGTCTCACAAATATTCCCCAAACACTTCCTATTCTTCCCCAAATATTCCCTATTAATCCCAAATATTCCCTAACCTATTTTCCTATTCTTGCCCTAATATTCCCCAAATACTCCCTGTCATTCCCAGACATTCCCCAACTCCTGGCTGTTATTCCCCCCCTCTTCCCTAACCAACTTTGTTATTATTCCCCAGAGATTTGCTGGTTTCCCCCCGAATATTCCCTGTTATTCCCCAAACCATTTTTCGCTTCCTCCCCAGTTACTTCCCATAATCCCCCAAATATTTCCCGTTATTCCTCCCATTATTCCTCCAGTTCTGGAGCTGTTCTTCCCCAGATCCCTGATGTCATTCCGAGGTGTCCGTGTGTCCCTGGGCTGTGTGGCCTCGGCTGTCCCCACGTCCTTCCACCCACGTCCAATACCCCCTTTCCCACTCCCCAAAGATTCCTGGGAATGCTTGAGGGTCACAGTGGGGTGTCCCTCCCACCCGTGCCCGGCGTCGATCGGGATTTTTTTGGGGGGTGGGGCTCGTTTTTCTTTGGATTTTTTTTTATTTTTTTCTCTTTTTTTGCCTTTTTTGTTTTTTACAAAAAAAGTTCCGTAAAAATTGGAGAAAGTAAAATGCTCGAAGCAGTAAAATCAATCTTATCCACATGGCCAGAAATCCGCAGTTATTTACAGGGGGAACACAGGGAACCTCGCAGGACTGAGGGGAAAACCGAGAGGAAAAGACTCAAAAAAAAAAAAAAAAAAAAAAGGGAAATGTGGGAATAACCCCAAAACATTCCTGGCAAAGTGTTCCCCGTGGGTGGGATCGGCAAGTTCGGGGCTAAAAGCGAGGGGTGTGGGGAAGCAAATTGTTATCAATATATTCACATACACGTTAAAATATAATACAGAGCTCGGGAGCGGCGCTGGCAAAGCCCGGCCTGGCTCGGGAAAACCGGGATCAGCAGGGCCTGGCTCGGGAAAACCGGGATCAGCAGGGCCTGGCTCGGGAAAACCGGGCCCGGCAAAGCCTGGCCAGGCCGTGGCACCGCCGGTGCTGCTTCTCCTTTAAAAAAAAAACTCATGGTGAAAATAAAACCCCCAGGTTGGGGGTTCCAAACGCCCATTCCTGAGGGGAAGGAGGGATGGAGGGGTATTCCAGGTGTTATTCCAGCTCCGTGTCCTCTTTGGGCTTGTAGAGGATTCCGAATTTCTGCATGTACTTCTTGATGTACTCCTTGGTTTTGTGTTTGACGTTCTCGTTGCACTCCAGGTCCTCGGGGTTCTTGCAGTACTTGAGCTCCTTGTTCATCACCCCGTGGGTCAGCTGGAAATGTGGGAATGCCAGGTCAGGCCTGGAATTCCCACTGAGCCAGGCCTGGCCATTCCAAAGGCCATGGGGCTGTCATTCCCTAAGGAACTCCTGTTAATCCCAACCACTCCCCTCTGGTATTGCCCAAATCCTTCCTTTTATTCCCCAAATAAACATTCCCCAAACATTCCCCAAAGAAACATTCCCCAAATAAACATTCCCCAACAGTCTCCAAATACTTCCCATTATTCCCACAATTAATTTCCTATTTTTCCCACCAAATATTTCCTGTTATTTCCAAATATTCCCAAAGCTCTTTTTCTATCATTGCCCAAACATTTGTTATTCCCCAAATATTCCCCGTGATTCCCCAAACACTCTTCATCATTCCCCTACCACTCCAATTGGTTATTATTTCCCAAATATTCCCCAAATATTTCCTATTATTCCCCTAATTAATTGCTTATTATTCCCCCAATATTCCCTGGATATTTGCCATTATTTCCCCAATCCATTGTCTATCATTCCCCAAATATTCCCTAACCTAATTTCCTATTATTCCCTCAAACACTCTCCAAATATTCCAAATATTTCCTACTATTGCCCCAAATAATTTGCTCTTACTTCCCAAATGTTCCCTAAGTCTTTGATATCACTCCCAAAATATTTGCTATTATTTTCCAAATATTCCCCAACCAATTTTGCTGTTTTCCCCCAAATATTTCCTGTTATTTCCCCAAATGTCCCCAACCTATTCCCCATTATCCCCCCAATTAATTTGCTATCATTCCCCAAACATTCCCTAAATAGTTACTGTTGTTCCTGCAATATTTGCTATTATTTTCCAAACATTCCCCAAGCTATTTTCCCACTATTACCCAAATATTTCCTGTAATTTCTCAACCACTCCCCAAATATTGGTTATTATTCCCCAAATATTTCCTATTATTCCCCAAATCACTTTTCTATTACTTCCCAAATATTCCCCAAATACTTCCTACTCTTCCCTCAATTAATTGTGTATTATTCCCCCAATATTCCCAAAATACCTGATATTATTCCCCCTTTCTATTATTTCCCAGATACTGCCTATTTCCCTGCTATTTTCCCAAACATTCCCCATTAATTCCCACTCTCCATTATTCCCCCAATTAATTTGCTATTAATCCCTAAACAGTTACTGTTGTTCCCCAAGCTCTGTTATTATTTTCCAAACATCCCCAGCTGTTTTCCTATTATTGCCCAATTATGTCCTATTATCCCAACCACTCCAGTTGGTTATTATTCCCCAAATAGTTCCTATTATTCCCCTAATTAACTGTCTATTAATCCCCCAATATTCCCTAGATATTTGATATTATTCCCTCAATACTTGTAATTATTTCCCACAAATTCCCTAAGTTAATTTTCTATTACTCCCTCAAAAATCCTCAAACATTCCCTATTATTCCCAAAATATTCCCTATTATTCCCCCAATTAATTTGCTATTTTATTTTCCAAACATCCCCCAGCTGTTTTCCTATTATTGCCCAAATATTTCCTGTTATTCCCCAACCACTCCAATTGGTTATTATTCCCCAAATGCTCTCCAAATATTTCCCATTATTCCCCTAATTAACTGTCTGATATTCCCTAAATATTCCCTAAAGATCTGATATTATTCCCCAAATATTTGCTATTATTTCCCAGATATCCCTATTTCTTTATTATTCCTCCAAAAATCCTCCAAATGCTCCCCATTATTCCCAAATATTTCCTATTATTTCCCCAATTCATTTGTTATTTTCAAAAAAATATTTGCTGTTATTTCCAAATATTCCCTAGGCTATTTTCCCATTATTGCCCAAATATTTCTTGTTATTCCCCAAACATTCTCCAAATATTCCCCATTATTCCTCACATATTTCCTATTATTAACCAAATTACTTTTCTATTACTTTCCAAATGTTTCCTGTTATTCCCTCAATAATTTGCTACACTTGCTATTATTTCCCAGATATTCCCCATTATTCCCTATTATTTTTTCCCTATTATTCCTCCCAACATTGTTCAAATATTCCCTATTACTCCCCAAATATTCCCCATTATTCCCCAAACAACTTTTCTATTACTTTCCAAACATTCCTCCAATATTTGCCATTATTCTCCCAACAATTTGCTGTTATTCCCCAAATATTCCTTATTATTTCCTATCTATTTCCCAAACCATTTTGCTGTTATTCCCCAAATATTTCCTATTATTTCCGAGCTATTCCCCAAACCATTTTCCTATTGTTTCCCAAATATTTGCTATTTTTCCTAAAATACTTCCTATCATTCCCCAAACTATTTTGCTATTTTTTTCCCCAAATATTCCTCTAATATTTCCTGATATTCCCCAAGTAGTCCCTGTTATTCCCCTCACCATTGCTGCTTTCCTTCCCTTTTCCTCCAGGTGGATCCAGTGGATGGGGTGACACAACCCCTCCTGCACCCTCCGTGTCCCCATATCCCTGTGTCCCTATATCCCTATATTCCTGTGTCCCTATATCCCTATATCCCTGTGTCCCTATATCCCTGTGTCCCCATATCCCTTTATCCCTGTGTCCCCAAACCCGTGTCTCCATATCCCTGTGTCCCCATATCCCTTCATCCCTGTGTCCCCATGTCCCCACATCCCATGTCCCTTTACTCCCTGTGTCCCTGTATCCCATTTTCCCATGTTTCTATGTCCCTGCACCCGCCATGACCCCACATCCACCCCCATTCCCGTGTCCCCCAAGCCATGTTCCCCCATTCCCGTGTCCCACCTTGCGTGCGAGGTGTTTGAAGTCCTCGGTGGTGGTGATCCTGCCCACCTTGCAGTCGGGTTTGCGATAGGGGTTCAGGCACTGCACGATGAACTGGGACATCTGCAGACACACGGGGGGATCAGCTCCCTGCTCCCGCCATCCCAACCCAATCCCACTGCCCTGGGACATCCGTGGGCACACGGCAGGATCAGCTCCCTGCTCCCGCCATCCCAACCCAATCCCACTGCCCCGGGAACACCCACCTCTTTCCGGAACACCTCCTTGCTCTTCTTGGCCAGCTCGCTGGACGTGTCGGCTTCCGCCGTCTTGGGCTTCTTGGAAGACTGGGAAGGGAGAATGGAGGGATGGCAGCGCTTCCCGGGCCCTCTTTCCACCTTGGGAACTGCCCATCCCACCCCACAGCCCATTCCCAGTGTGTGCTTCCCAGCCATTCCCAGTGTGTGCTTCCCAGCCATTCCCATTGTGTGCTTCCCAGCCCATTCCCAGTGTGTGCTTCCCAGCCATTCCCAGTGTGTGCTTCCCAGCCATTCCCAGTGTGTGCTTCCCAGCCATTCCCATTGTGTGCTTCCCAGCCCATTCCCAGTGTGTGCTTCCCAGCCATTCCCAGTGTGTGCTTCCCAGCCCATTCCCAGTGTGTGCTTCCCAGCCATTCCCAGTGTGTGCTTCCCAGTCCAATACCAGCACACTCCCCAGTCCATTCCCTGCACACTTCCCAGCCCATTCCCAGTGGCTTTCCCAGCCTGATGCAGCTCTCCAGCCCAATCCAGGCACTTCCCAGCCTGGTCCCACTGAGCTTCCCAGCCTGGTCCCGGTGTGCCCCCCAATCCATTCCCAATATCCTTCCCAGGCCAGGCTCAGTGCTCTCCCCAGGCCATTCCCAATATCCTTCCCAGGCCAGGCTCAGTGCTCTCCCCAGGCCATTCCCAACCCTTTCCCAGCTCAGTCCCGGGACACCTCCCAGCCCAGTGCCAGCACATTTCCCAGCCCGACCCAGGCACGTTTCCCAGCCCATTCCTGGTGAGCTTCCCAGCCCAATCCCAGCAGCTCCACACCCCAAACCAGGCATCTCCCAGCCCACTCCTGGTGAGCTCCCCATCCCTATTCCAGCACCCTCCTCACCCCAATCCAGGCACGATTCCCAGTCTGATCCCAGACCCAGCGTTTCCCACCCCTGATCCTGGCACTCCCCAGCTCAGTCCTGACACATTTCCCAGCCCAATCCTGGCACAATTCCCAGTCACACTCCTGGGCTGGGAGCACAGCCCTCAGGACCACTCCTTGCTCTTGTTTTCCTAGGGAAAAAACCTGGAAAAAGCGCAGGAGCAGGTCCTGGGGGAGCTGGGCTGATCCAGAGTGGGAGCAAGTCCTGCACTGGGTGTGGGGGGGGTTTCCTTCAGGAATTCCCTGCAAGGGCTGGGACCCTCCACAAGCATTCACAGGGATTATCTTCAGCTACAGCCAGGATAAAGTGGATTTTCTAGGAATTCCTGGTTGCTTCCCTGCGTGCTGATCCCTGGTTTTTACTGTGCTGCCTGTGCTAACAGAGCTCACCCCTGGTGCTCCACACCCACCTCCCACACACGCCCATCCCAAGCTCTGTGACATCCTCAGAGTCCAGGGAAGGGAAAAGCAGCGTCTCTCCACCAGCATCATTTTCTGGGAGAGCTTTGGGAACTGCAGGTCACCACAACTGGGATTTTAAGGATGGGAGTAAAAAGGACTTGGGAAGCCGGGGGAGGTTTCCCTTCTCCCTCTGCTCTTTGATGATGTTCCGGCAGTTGTTTTAATTAAAAAAATCCCCATTTTTTAAGAAGTATTTAACACTGAAAAAAGCAGGAGCCGTCCCATTCCTTTCAATCCCTAAAAACGTGCCTGGCTGGAGGGAGGAGCTGCAAAATCCCGGGAGCAGAGGGACGTGGGATGTAAATCAACCTTTCCGGGGCCGTTTTATGGCCGAGGGACATCAAAGCTCTGCAGTCCCTGCCCGGGGCTCCGCTGCCACTTCAAAGGGCCGGGAATGGGGAGCAGATGGATCCCGGAGCGGCTCCGGCACGGCGGCGGCACCAAACCCTGCAATGCTCCATCGACAAACCCTCCTCCACCCCCACATCCCTCTCCATCACCAGCACCTCCTTCACTCCAAAGCTTTCTCCATCAAACTCTTCTCCATCCCCAAATTCTCCTCCGTTAAACCCCTCTCCATCACCAATCCCTTCTCCCCCTCCAAATCCTTCTCAACCTCAAAGCCTTCTCCATCACCAGAACCTTCTCCACCACCAAATCCCTCTCTCCCATCAACTGTTCACCACCAGGTCCTTCTCCATCACCAGTCCCTTCTCCATCAAACCCTTCTCCCCCAACAAACTCTCCTCCACCCCCAAATCCTTCTCCATCCTCAAACCCCTCTCCATTAAACCCTTCCATCCCCCAACCCTTTTTTCCACCCCCAAATCCTTCTCCACGACCAAACTCTTCTCCACCCCCAATCCCTTCTCCATTACCAGAACCTTCATCCCCAAACCCTTCACCACTCCCTTCTCCAGCTTCAAATCCTTCCCCACCCCAAGTTCTTTTCCATCCCCCAATCCTTCTCCATCACCAAACTCTTCCCCACCTTTAAATCCTTCTCCATCGCCTTCTCCATCCCCAAACCCTTCTCCTCCCCCAAAACCTTCTCCACCCTCTAAACCTTTCTCCACCTTCTCCATGTGGGATGAGGGGAAAAATCTGTGCCAAAATCTGCAGGGAAAGATGAGGAGGAGAAACAGGAACTCCCTTTCCAAGCTCCTCCTCGTGCAAAGGCACCGATTTTTCCTTAGGGAATTTTTCCTAATTTTAGGCCAAAATTCACCTTTACTTTAATAATAAAACCTCCCTAACAAGGGCTTTCTCTGCTGCCCTTCCAAAGCATTCCTATAATCCAAAGCTGTGCTGCCCACCAGGAAAACCATCACAGGAAAAGCCCCCAAAATGTGGTGTCCTGATTTATCAGCGTCTGGAGGAGACAGGGATGGAAAAGCCACAAAGATGCTCCTGGGGGAAAACCAGGAATGGGATCAAGAAGTGTGCGGGATTCTGGAGGAGCCTGACTGGGATTGTCTCCCTCCAGCAACCGGGATCTGCTCCACTGACACCAACCTTTCCATGGAGAACCAACCAGCAGGGACACAAACACATCCAGGCCAAAAGGATGGAAAACCTCCGGATCCAGCCTGGTGTCAGTGCCAGGACACTCCCTCACAAAACCCCTTTTCCAAGGGGAAGAAGGGGATTTAAGATGTGCTGTAAAGGGAAATGGTGCTGGGGGCTTCCCACACCTCTTGTGCCTTTCCATCAAAACCATCCCCCATGGAAAGGGAACCCCAGGAATAGCAGCAGCAGCTGTTGGCTGGAGCCACGATGCCAGTGGGTTTAATCCCTCTTGGAAAAGGTGTGGGGTGGGGAGGAGGGAAAAAAAATCCAAGGAATGTGGTGGGAGGCGGGAGCTATGACCATGGGAATTCAATGCCAGGAAAAAAACCGACCTCCTGGCTCTCCTGGCCCAGAAGAAAAAGGATTTAAAGCTCTGGAAGGAGCAGGAATCACCTCACCAGGAGATCACCTTTAGGAAGGAGGGATTGATGGATTTAGGGAATTTCTGCACCTAAAAATTGGGATTTGGGGGCTTGAGTGAACAGCAAAACCTGGAAGGAGCAGCCAAGTCATGCCTATCCCAAAGTGAAGCCCTTGGATCATCACACCAGTCCTCAGCTCCTTTTTATCCCAATTTATGCACAAAAGCCACCATTTATGGGATTAAAGCCATATTTATGGAAGCACCTTTCCTCACTCATAGAAAGCACTGAGACCCTCAAAATTCCCTATGGAAATGACTGCCAGGCTGGAAAGCAGCAGCACAGCTCTATTTCCTTGCTCAAAAGATCCCAACCTTCTCCTCAGCACCTTGTTCTCACCACAGGGATGTTCCCAAATATCCCCAGGCTGCTCCACACCACTCAGCTCCAGCTCATCCCTCTGCAGGGATGCGTTCTCCAGCTATTCCAGCTTGATAAAACCTCACCCAAAGCCTAAAATTAGCATTTCCTTGAGAAATCCCAATATCCTTCTACAACATTTGCAACCCCAAGAAACAAAAGATCCCAGATCCGCAGGGAATGGCACAGGGTACGTGTGACACTGATCCAGGGATAAAAAAACCCTTGGAAAGGCTCTTCTGGAAACAACCGCCCCTTGGCTGAGCAGCAAATTCCAGGTCTGAGCTCATTTGCTAATTAACTGTTTTACAGGGAGACAAATATTTGCCAGTAATTTCCTTGGAGTGAACTCGCCAGGAAGCACTCGAAGGCATTTCGGGAATGGGATTAACCCTTGGCATCCTGGCAGCACATGGAAAGGCAACCAGAGGCCAGTGGGATGTTCCTGGGTGTGCCAGGATGGACAGCACCTCCAGGAAAATTCCTCCCAGCTATGGGAGCACTGGAGCAGCAAGAGAATTATTCCTTTCTTTCCATGGATCTCTGCTTTTTAGGGAACTTTAGGGAAAAAGGCTTCTAAGCTACATCCTTAGTTTTTCCTCTTCCAGTGTTATTCCCTCTCATTCCCCTTTTTTGGGGGATGGGGTCAGCTCCCCACAGGGCTGGAATCCAGGAAAGAACATCCCACAGGGTTGGAATCCAGGGAAGAACATCCCACAAGGTTGGAATCCAGGGAAGAACATCCCACAGGGAATTCCGGCGCCCGCCAGGAGAGCCGAGCACTGAGAGCAGAGCCACTATGAGAGATCTGAGGTCACTCCTGTCCCTGTCACCCCCCAAATCCACAAGGACCCCCCACCCTGTGGCCCATCCCAGGGAAGCGTCTCCCTCACCTTCATGGGGTTCTCGTCGTACGTGGGGGTCCCGAGGTCCATCTCGGCCTCGTGCTCCAGGCTGGCGTCGTCCCCGGGGCTGTCCCACGTCGGAGGATCCCACTGGGTTTGTCTGCAGGAAGGAGGACACACAGACATCACTGTCACCCCCTGAAGTACCTGACACCTGCTCCTCGATTGTCCCACCAAGTGGGGACACCTGGACCCCACTGCCCGTTGGAGATCTCGGCCTCGCCTCGCTCTTCACGAGGGGTTTGAAGGTTTCCAAGTTGGAGAAGGTTAAAACCCAGCAGGAAGAACCTAAACAAGGGAATTTGCACCGTTTCCTATCGCTGGTGACACTGTGGGATCGAGGGATGTTCATCACCAGGATGAAATACCAGGCATGGAAAGGTGGGAACATCCCAGTGGAGATGCCAGGGAAGGGACGGCCACAGGAGCAGCAAAGCTCTGCTGGGTCTCCTCATCACATCCCAAGACTTCCAAATCACTAATTCCTGCAGGAGTGTTTGTTACTGTGGGTGTATGAAGGCCTCCTGCTCTGCTGTTGGTGTGTCAGAGATCCAGAAGGGGAGATGGAAAAGGATTCACGGATGCAGAGGAATGTGTGGCAACAAGAACCGGCATCAGAACACTCCAGACATGGAAGAAAATATTCCAGCGTATCCCTTTAGTGAGGTGGGTCTCCACACACACCTCCAATGGAGGTGGAAATCTAAAAATTCCTTTTGAAAAGCTAAAATTCCTTATAATTTTAGATAAGTTCAGAGGGATTGATCCAACGACTCGGTAACTTCCAAAACCAATCCCAAAGGTGTGGGGAAAACATTGGGAAAGTTGCATTTCCTGCTCCAGAGGTGGGGGTTGGGCTCTTGTCCCAAAAAACAAGCGACAGGACAAGAGGGAACGGTCTCAAGTCGTGCCAGGGGTGGTTTAGATTGGATACGGGGAAAAACTCCTGGTGGGCAGGGTTGTCCCAGGGCAGTGGTGGCCTCCCCATCCCGGGAGGGATTTAAAATCCCTGCGGATGTGGAATGTGGGGACGTGGGTCAGCGATCCCCACACTCACCTGGTCACCACGTGGTAGTAGTAGATCTTCCCCTCGGGATCTCGGGCCGTTTTCCAGTTGGGAGGGAGGACGATGGTCTTGGGCTTGGGAGGGGAAGGTGGAGGCAGGTCCAGGAGGTTGTTGGTCACCACGAGCTCTGGCTGCAAACAGGAACAGGACAGAAGGGGGGAGGAGAAGGATGTGAGGGGTCATGAGAGAGGTCAGAGGGGTCCTGACAGCTCTGCATCCCACAGGAGAACAGCTCTTTGTCCCCTGGGAATCAGCAGTGCTCACCTGCTGGATGGGCTGGGGCTGCCCGGCCGCCACGATGGTGGTGACAGCCGTGGGGGGCTGGACAATGACTCCCTGGGGATGAGCTGTGTAGATCTGCTGGCCCTGGATGTACTGCAGACCTGGCTGGGCGTAACTCTGCAACAGAGCACAGGCAACCACACTCAGCTGGCTCTCCCAAAAAAACCTTTCACTGGACGACACAAAGCAGCTCCACCGTCCCAGGCTGCTCCAACCTGGCCTTGGACACTTCCAGGGACGGGGCAGCCACAGCTCCTCTGGGAAATCCAGTCCCTGTCCACCCTGCTAATCCCTGTTTGGCCCCAACAACTGGGGGAATCATCATCGCTGCAGGTGCCCAATATCCCCCTGGAGGGGTTCAATATCCCCCATCCTGTAGGTATCCAATATTCCCCAGCCCTGGAATTGTTCAATACCCCCCATCCCTGGATTTGTCCAGTATTCCCCATCCCTGGAAGTGTCCAAGGTCAGGCTGGATGGGGTTCTCTCCTGCAGCAGCCTGGGACAGTGAGAGGCGTCCCTGCCCATCGCAGGGGGTGGGGCTGAACGATCCTTAAGGTCCTTCCAGCCCAAACCATTCCACGATCCCACAATTCCATAATTTACAGCGTTTGTAGACAGAAAATACACCCAAAAGGTGCTTTTCTCCTGCTTTTGGGTGGGAAGCTCCAGGAGCAGAGCCGAGTGGACGCTGCACCATTAGGGGAAGCCGTGAAGAGCGAGCCGACCCCGCAGGGAGCTCACCTGGACGATGGGCGGGGTGGTCTGCGAGTAGGGCGAGGTGACGCCGTAGACGGTCTGGCAGGCCTGGCCCTGGTAGTAGATGGCGGGCTGGGACTGGGCGGGCGAGTAGGGCTGCTGGACGGCCACCGCCTGCTGGCCCGAGTCCCACACGCCGTAGCCCTGGCCCTGCACCGCGGCCCCCGGCGCCGGCACGGGCAGCACGGCCACGCCGGGCTCCTGGTGCACCACGGCGTCGGCCGGCGCCACGTACTGCGGCGGGGGCACCTCCACCGCGCCGCCCACGTGCTGCACCACCGGCACCGGCTGCGCCGCGCCCGGCACCGGCTCCGCCAGCGGCTGCGAGGGCTCGTAGCCCGCCGGGGAGCACAGCGAGTCCAGCGACGGCGTGGGCAGCAGCACCTTGCCCGCGTTGGGGTTGCTGGGGTCCACGTAGGCCTGCATGGGGTAGCCGGGGGGGTACCCCAGGAAGCTGTGGTGGGGGGTGCCGTAGCCCATGGAGTCGTAGGGCAGCGGGGACGTCATTCCCAGGTTTTGGAGCTGCTGCTGCTGCTTCTGGGCCTCCCTCTGGGCCACCTCCTGCTCGAAGAGCTTCCGGCGCTCCTCCGTGGAGAGCTTGTTGCGGTCCTTGGGCCGCACCTTCTTCTTGGAAGACGCTGGTGTGTCATACCTGGGACAGGAGGGAGAGGGAAAGGGCTTGGGGGACCTCGGGAAGCTGCAGGTCCGAGGCTCCAGCAGAAAAAGGACCAGGAAAAACCACCAGGAAAACCCGGAATGCCCAACAGCAACAATTCCTAAAAACAGCTCCTTTTTTTCCAGCTGTTTGACCAGCTGTGGGAACTCAGGATAAACACCCCTAGGTCCTGCCCATCCACAAGGAATGAGCCAGGGCCCAGGATGAGTGATCCCAGTGGACTGAGCAACTGCAGTCTGTGCTGCTGCAGAGGTGAAGATGCCGTAGGAATTGTCTGGAGGAGCTGTTGGGCAGCACTGGGATACCTGGAAAGGGAGGGAACACCTCCAAAGCCAACAGAGCCCAAGGAAAGGGCAGAATAAGGAGACCCTCAGGCACTTTTTCCCAAAGCAGGGCCAACAGGGAGCTTGGAAAAGGCTCCCAGACAGAAGGAGCAGCTCAAGCCACGGCATCTCCACTCCCAAATTCCAGCATTGGGGCAGCATCCCATCTTTCCTACCTCAGGGACCCCTACTTTCCAGGGCCTAAAATGGCTCCAGGAGAGCTGGAGAGGGACTCTGGACAAGGGATGGAGGGACAGGACAAGGGGGAACAGGTTCCCAGTGCCAGAGGGCAGGGATAGATGGGATATTGGGAAGGAATTCTTCCCACTTGGCAGCTGCAGACAGGACAAAGAACAAGGGAATCACAAGCAGCACGTTCCTGTTTGGAGTTCTGCTCATTCCCAGACCACTTCAGCCTCAGGAATTAACAGTGTGGATGGATTTTTTTAATTCTTTCAGAATTTTCATCCCAATACACGGAGCAGCTGCAGGGGTTTTTCCAAGGAATTAAAGAAGGAGAGGGGGGGAAAGCAGAAGGACTTTGATCAAAGCTCAGCCAAGGAAAGTTTCAGATCAAAGGTGGCAATTCTGAGCCGCTCCAAGTGAGGCAAAACAGGGATTACAGGGAAGAACACTCTGCAGCCTTCACATGACAGATCCTCCAAAGCATCCGGGATATTCTCCACACATCCTGCGATCCATTTCCATATCAAAAGCACACTGCTACCAGCAGATCCACTTAAGCTGTTTCCTGGCACTCCCAGGATCCGCTAATCTGAACCTCATTGACGTGAAGGGTTTGATTTCCATAATTAAAGTCTTTCCTGGCCCCGCCTGGAATGTTTGGAGGAGGAGCAGCCGAGGGGAAAACCGAGGGTCTCATGTTCCTCTCCCCACCTATTTTGTTATTTTGCCTCATTAAATCCTCAGGATAACAAAGTCAGAGTGGGGAGAACGTTCCCAGAGAAGGATGCTGGTCCTTCACTGCTCATGGACACACACAGGGAAGAGCCAGAACAGGCCACTCCTCCCCCCAAAACCCCCTTTTTTGTTCTGTTAAAACAACCACAAAAAATCCACTATTTATTTACTTCCCAGTGTGCTGCCACCCTTCCAATGCCTCATTCCAGGGGGATAGATTTCCCTCTGTTTTCTATCCAGATGTTTCCAGCTCTCCCAGCATAGCTCCACGTGAGGGAAGTTCCCTGGTCTGGCTGACTCGGCGCTGATTGTTCCCTAATTAGTGAGTCCCTATTGAACAGGGACAGCAGAAAACTGAACTTCTGTGAAGGAAATTCCAGGGGACTTTTCCTGCCTGGAAGACGATCTCAAGCCTCTCTGAACTGCAAGACATGGAATGTTTTCCTTCCCTTAATCATGAGTCTCCTCCTCAGCCACGGAGTGGTGCCACCATTCCCAAGGGAAGGCAGGAGACACAGCACCAGCCCATTGGGATCACACCTGCCTGGACTGCTGTCCTTATAGGAATATTTAGGGAATAATCCCTCGGTCAAGGAAGTTTTTTGTTAGAATTCCTGCCTGGCCTGGGCTTTGCTCCCTCCTGTACAGGCAGGGCTTGTTCCAGGCTCAGGATACTGGGAAGAGGTGGAGGAGGAGGAGAAGGGAATGGGCTTCAAGGGGCTCGGAAGACCTCTTAGCATTAGGAGGGCTACACCCTGGAATTCCTGGATTCCCCATCCCTGGAAAGGTTCACAGCCAGGTTGGATGAGGTTTGGAGCAACCTGGGCTAGTGGAAGGTGTCCCTGCCCATGGCAGGGGGTGGCACTGGGAGATCCATAAGATCCCTTCCAACCCAAACCATGCCATGATCCCTCATTTCCGTGCCAGAGCTGGCACAGCTTCCCTGGTCACCCACCTCTCATTCCCAAAACATGCCTGAAGATGAAGGTGCAGGTTATCCCAGAGGGAAACACCAGCCAACCCCCAGGAACCCCCCAGCTGCAGGCAGGGGATGAACCACACCACGCACACGGGATTCCTCCGGGAGGAGATTCCCTTCCCCAGCCCTGGGTGATTTCCAGGATCACTTTTCCAGGAGATTTGACCCGGGAACAGGACAGACCCCCCTGGCAGCCACCTCACCTGTCCTCCGGCCTCTTGGTGCCACGCTCGTAGGCGGAGGGCGGGGGGGACAGCGAGTCCCTGCGCCTCTTCCTCTCCTTGCTCTGGCTCTGCCGCTCGGGGTCTCGCTCCCGGCTCAGCCCCGCGCTCTTCGGGGTCGGGGTCTGGTCCCGCAGCCCGGCTGGGTCCCTCCCACGGTCACCTGTGGGAACGACACGGACAAACGGGGAGGTTCGGTCACTCGGAGCGTCACCAGCTCCCCTCTCTGCAGGTAAGCGGCCTCAGGGTGTGGTTAGGTTGGATACTGGGGGGAATTCCCTCGTGGAAAGGATTTAGAAGCCCTGTGGATGTGGCACTCGGGGACACGGTTTGGGGTGGCCTTGGCAGCGCTGGGGGACGGTTGGAGTTGATGGTTTTGGAGGGCTCTTCCAACCCCGGTGATTCCACGATTGCCCAACACCACCCTCAGGGCTCCACCTCCCTGCTCAGATGATCCCTCCTGTTCCCAAGGAGCAGGAATGCCGAGCTCTGAGGGCAGGACATCCCTTGGCATCCCAGCCTGGCAAAATGGAGCGGTTTGAGGGGAGCAGAGGGACGATGGCAGAAGGGGGGATGGGGAAGGACGTACCACTGCTCTCCTTCTCCGCTTGGCTCTTCTTGGGGATGCGATACACCTCCTGTGGGAAAGCCACAAGCATGGTCACCACCACTCCAGCTGCTCCCAAAAGCCACCCAAATATCTACAGTCATCACATGAACCGTAAATTTATGAGAAACCATCCAAAAAGTGTCTCTGGAAGGAAAGTTCTCGTTTTAGGCCAATTATCCCGGTGCTTTCTATATATTTCCTCTTTTTCCATGTATTTCCTCTGCTCAGTGTCTGATGTTTGATGGATTTAGGTGGAATTTTGGAACAAGGGCTCCGGGAGGAGCTGCAGGACCCACACTGGTCACACCTCCCCGTGGGATACAAACCCCTGGACTTGCAGCTCCGCTGGAACGGCAAAGAAATGATTTTTTCCAACTAAAATTGGGCTTTTCTGCCTCTCATTTGCCAGCCCTGGTGTTCCCACAGTGACTCTGGCCACCAATCCCTGCCCTGAGCTGCACACTGTCCTCAAACAACACCGTGGGGACACCAGGGGCCTCCCCAGCTCCTGCTGTTGTGCCTGCCCTGCTCTTCCAGGCACTTTTAACTAGCCCTGCATGGAATAGGGAATTGGACTGGATAATCCCTGTGGGACCATTCCAATGGAGATATTCCATGGGCCTGTGACAGTGCAGGTTCATCAGCTCGGAGAGAGAGACACAGTGCTGGTGGTTTTGTCACCTGCTGCCCCTTCTCCCATGGAGCACCCCTGGGCTTCTCCCACTTCCCTCCTCGCTGGGACAGGGTCCACCAGGATTCCAGGATGTTCCCCAGATCCAGTGTGTCCCATGGGAGGAAAACTCCCAGCTCAGAGTAACCCCTTGGATGAAACTCCTGCTGAAGCTGCCGAGATCAGACACAAACACCCATCGCTCCTCAGCAAATTCCAAACCCTCTGCTCATCCAGCTCCAGGATCCTCAGCATGGGAAGGACGTGGAGCTGCTGCAGAGAGTCCAGAGGAGACCCTGGAGCTGCTCCCAGGGCTGGATCCCTCTGCTCTGGAGCCAGGCTGGGACAGCTGGGGGGGTTCCCCTGGAGAAGAGAAGGATCCAGGGAGACCTGAGAGCCCCTGGCAGGGCCTAAAGGGGCTCCAGGAGAGCTGGAGAGGGACTGGGGACAAGGCATGGAGGGACAGGACACAGGGAATGGCTTCCCACTGCCAAATGGGATATTGGGAAGGAATTGCTGGCTGGGAGGGTGGGCAGGCCCTGGCACAGGTTGGGCAGAGAAGCTGTGGCTGCCCCTGGATCCCTGGAAGTGTCCCAGGCCAGCTTGGAGCAACCTGGCACAGTGGAAGGTGTCCCTGCCTGTGGGTGATGATCCTTCAGGTCCCTTCCAACTCAAACTCTTCTGGGATTCTAAGAAGGGGGAAGAAAGAGAAAAAAAGCGGCAAATGAGGATTAAAACCTTCCTAAAGTCCAGGTTGAACATCCTTGTTAAACACCACTGGATTATGCAGCAACAACGATTCCCAGGCCATTTTAACCACTTGTGTCTCCCTACAATTAAGAAATTAGTTTTATCAGCACCTTTCCACGCTCAGCTGGATTTTCCATTGGAATATTCCAGCACTCAGGGTGTAAATCCCATTTTCGTAGCGATGCCCATGGTCCCCCAGTCTGGATCCCGAGGTTTTACAGCATTAGTGACTCTCCAAGCACTGGGAGTTTGGACTAAAAAGCTCCTTTTTTTTTCAATTCCAGTTTTTACCAAACCCTTGCTCTGCTCCCTTCCCGAGGGAAGACAGCAATTCCCAAGAATTCCCAGTTATTCCAGGCAGAACACGATGAACCAGCAGGAAAAAAGAATTCAACTCAAATAAATCAACCCTGAGCAATCCCAGGGAGAAAATGGAGAGGATCCCTAAGGGAGCAGCAGCTGCATCCCAAAAAAACACCATTAAATCCTAAAAGAGAAGCTCAGTGTTCTAAAAATAAGGTGTTTTGTGCAGTGTCCTGAGCTTCCAGCTTTTCCAGGGCAGGATTTAGGGACCTTCCCTAAAATATCCTTTAATTTAGGGCATGGATGAGGCAGAGGAGGGAAAAAACATGGAATAAACTGTTCCTGGGGGGTGAAATCTGCTCCTAGTTGGGTGTTTAAAGCTTTACCTCAACTTGACTCCCAGATTTTATATAATATTCTGGGGGGTTTAAATTCCTTGATTTTGGGGGAATAAATTAATTTTTGGGGGTGTCCACTGGGCTCATCAACAACGTGTCCACCCCCAGCACCGGATTTCATGACACCCCAGCTTTGAGAATCCCACTTTTTTAGGGAAAAATCCCCTTCCCCAAGGGCTCACAAATTCCATTTTCCTTGAGTGAAATAAAAGAAAGGATCAAAAACCCCGTTGTGGTTTGTTCTCGAGGCAAAAACCACATAAAAAGTGCTGCTGAAGGTTAAAAAAAAAAAAAAAAAAAAAAAAAAAAAGGGATTTTGGCCAAGATTTTTGTTTTATAAAAAGGATTTTCTGCTTTTCCGTGGAGCCTGAAAAGCCCCACGTGAGGTCTGAAGCATCTCCAAAGATGAGAGGCTTTAAAATGGTGTAAAAAAAGCCTTCTTTTGGTTGTTCTTATTTATTGTCATGTTTGCTATGGATTAAAAGACCCCAAATCCAGGGGAGGGGAATTAATGAAATGCAGAGAAATGAGGGAGCAGCTCTGTGTTTGGAGTGGGAAGGGATGCAGGAGCCTATAATTATATATTTAGCAATTATATACTAAATTCTATATAAATTATATACTAAATCACACACAAAATTGTGGAATCATGGAATGGTTTGGGTTGGAAAGGACCTTAAAGCTCATCCAGCACCACCCCCCCTGCCCTGGGCAGGGACACCTTCCACTAACCCAGCTTGCTCCAAGCCCCATCCAGCCATAATCTATCTATTTATACTTATTTTTCCACATAATTCCAGAGCTCTGGATGCCAGGGATGATTTCCCCTCCTGTGGGAAGGAGGTGAGCACAGGGGCAGGTTCTGAAGCCCCAGAATCTCCCCCCAGCAATGGGGTCTCTGCTTTTTTTTTTCTCTCTTTCCCACATCATCCCCCCCTCAAAAAAAAAAAAATCATTCCCAGAGTAGCACATCCATAAAAACCTCCCTGGGGCTTCCCAAGTGCTGTTCCCAGGAAGAAAGGGGGGATGAGGAGCCATGAGATGATGGAGGAACAGCCAAACAGCTGAAGGACAACGGAAGGGAGGGAAGATAAACTACACCAGCCTTCCCAGCTCCTAGAAAGGATCTGTCCCAGTAAATAGCAGGATGGGGAATGGGAAATGAGTGGGCAAAGGGTCAGTGGGATGGAGGAGCAGAAGGACCCCCTGAGTAAGTGGAACTGGGAATCACCAACTGCTGCTCCTGCCCACGTGACGCTTCAGGATCACCAAAGCACTGGGGGAACCCATTCCAGGATCCAGGATCCATCCCAACAAACTGGCCAGTCCCAATCAAGGCCCAGGAAGCCCCAAATCCAAGAGAATTACGAGCAGGGAGTCAGCTCCGTCCTGCTGGGGAGCAATTCCAGCTGCACTCAGCGGCTCCGGAGCCTCCGTGTGGGAAGACAGAGCAGCAGAGGCTTTGAAGCAGCAATAAACACGGGAATGTGGCAGGATTGCTCCATGAAAACCAGATGCTGGTCAAGCCAGGCCGGGGGAACTCCCAAGAAAAGCCTGGTTTATTTCTGGAAACAGAAGCTGCTGGCTCAGAACTGCCCAGCTCCTAAAGCAATCCTAAATCAATCCTAAATCAACCCTAAACCAATCCTAAAGCAATCCTAAAGCAATCCCAACGGGCTCCAAGCAGCTCCCGAGATCCCAGCACGGCTTTGAAGGGACTGCCCGGAAAATGGGAGGCAGAGAGCGAAGTGACACGAGTCTGGCAGGAACAGAAAATGGGGGGAAGTGGGATCTGGGCTCTCCAGTTGCAGGGAGGAACCTCCCTTGGGCTGGGAAAAGGGAAAAGAGCAGCAGGATGGACTCAAGACTCACGGGATGCAGCGGAAGGAAAGGCAGCTGTGGCTCCAAGGAACTTTCTCCACAAATCTGTCCCTTAGCTGCCAATTATTCCTGACTTAACAGCTGGAGTTAATGATCCTAGAGGTCTTTCCCAACCTTAAGGATTCCACAATTCCATCCCACCATTCTATGAACTTCTGTTGACTTTTGAAGGAAAACCACGTGACAGAATCTATCCCCTTCCAGGTTGGATCCTCTTCCTTCCCTCCTCTCCTGTCCTCTCTTCCCTCTGCAGCTCCAGCAGAATCCCAAGGGATGGTGGAGAGCAAGAGAAAGGACTTAATGCCAGGAGATCCCCGCTTGGAGGCCAAAGAATCCCACCACAACCAAGGGCCTGGCAGCTCCCCAATCCCATTGTTTCCCCAAACTATTCCTTGCTCTGAGTTATAACAAACTGCAAGATTCCCAATTAAAACACGGGATGTGCGTGCCGGAATCACAGCCAGGAACTGCAGGACGGCTTCCCTGGGAAGAGGACAGGCAAGAGGAGCTGCACAGGACTGTCCTACCGCGAAAAGTCGGGATGTGACTTGGGAAGATCATCTCGGGGGAAGGTGGATCTTGGTTGGCCTGGACAATCCCAACCCTGCTGTCCCATTTCCAGGGGAGGATGAGGTTGGATATGAGGAAGATTCCTTCACTGAAAAAGGTTGTCCAGCCCTGGCACAGGCTGGACTCCCCATCCCTGGAGGGATTTCAAAGCCCTGTGGATGTGGCACTTGGGGACATGAGTCAGTGGTGGCCTTGGCAGTGCTGGGGGACCAGTTGGACCTGATGGTCCAAGAGGGCTTTTCCAGCCTTAGCAATTCCCTGATCCCACGATTCTTAAGCTCTCAGGTGGGTGTTTTCATGGCAAAGAGAAAGCCCACCTTGGCCAAAGTCAGGGTGACAACTCAGCCTCGACCTCCAGGTCACTGCGGAACACGAGGCCAGAAGTGCCCAACTGAAACCTCCTGAGCCCAAGGGTGGCTCTTCCACAAGGTTCTTCCTAAAACTGAGACCTTCTCCACCTCCTAAGGACAGAGGCTGTGGATCCTCAGATCCACAACTCCTCCCTGCCCCTTCCCAGCAGGTGAGGGGCCTCCACAGGGACAGGAGAAGATTCCCAGAGCTCGGCCCCACCTGTGGCAGAGCCCAAACGTGTCCTCCTGTCCCAAACTCCTGTCCCTCAACCTCAGCCACCAAAAGGACGTGGAGAAAACCTCCCCAGGCTCGGCCCTACGGCTCACTCCAAGAGGGTGGAGCGGCAGGTCTGGTGGCCACGTGTCACCTCCACCACGGATGTGTCGGCACGGATGGGTCCCTGGAGCCTTACCTGAGCGCAATCCTCCGGCTGCAGCGGCCTAAGGGACCTGGAAGAACCACGTGGAACCACCACCTGTGCCCTGGCAGGGCTGGCCCCTGCTGGGAGTGAGTTTTGAGCCCGGGAGAAGCCGTGCGGCGCTTCCCTGGACGGCGGGAACGGCGCCCACGAGCCCGGGCTGGAAACTCATCCCGCCGGGAATGTCAGTGTGTGTCGTGCCGGGTGTGTGGGAACGGCCAACGCTCCTCACCGCGGAGCGCTGGGGCCCTGGGAGGACTGACAAGTCCTGTGTGTAAGAGGTAGAGAAAAAAAGAGCTCACTTAATCCTTTTTCATGCCAGGAGTCGGGATTTTCCCGGAGCGACGTCCATTGCCGGCAATGGACGCACCAAAATAACGTCGGCATCCCCGAGTTAACCACCTCTGTCCTCCTTGCACCTATCACACTGCCATGCATCAGCCAGCTTCCCAACCATCTTCCCGGTTCTTCACGCTAGGGCCTCTCCCTTCTTCCACACGGGCTTGAGGAAAGGAGACACATGGGGAGCTCCAGGCTGCCCTGAGAAGCTGGATGGAAACGGTGGAAATTACAAGGGGATCATCAGCAAGACTGGAGAGGACGTTTCAGACCCCCCCCACCCCGCCCCAGCCAATGGCAGATGTTCCACCACCGCAGGGAAACCAGCTTTGGAAAAGCTTGGACGTGCTGGAAAAGGCACCTGGGGGTGGGTTATCCATCCCCGCTCCGCCTAAAGTGCTTCCAGCTTTTGGTCTCGTCTTTGAGACGTCGGCCACCCGCAGGTGGCCCCTGGATCTCAGCAGGTGAGAGTTGGACAGAAGCAGTTAACTCTTAGGGCCACGAGAAAACGCAGGACACAGTGAATTCCCAGCTCACAGAGACCCTACGAGTGTTTTACGGGACACAAACGAGTCGCCACAACCCCCTGTGAGGGTTCTGCGGGTTCTTTTGGGATGGATTCGCTGAGATCGTTGGAGCTCACGAGATCCAACCCCATCCCTACAACCAGACCTGAATTAATGAAAGACCCAGAGAGGACGGGAATCCACATTTAAATCTGGGAACGTGTCGGGATTCCACAGCCCACTCACGGCCTCCAGCAAAGCCCTGCAGATACCAAGGCTGAGCTTCCCCAAGCTCAGGAGAAAACCCAAACTTTGGGGTTCAACCATCAGGTTCAACTTGGACTCCACAACCAGTGTTTTGGAGGAGTTTCGTGAAACTTCCCCCATTTCTCAGGTTTTTAGCAGCATTTCCTGAGCTCTTTTCCAACCCTTGGCAACGGATGGAAAAGGACTTTTTCCAGTTTATCCATAAATTCAACCTGACAGCGTCGCTTTGATGAGAAAACCACATGAATGCTAAAGAGTCTAAAAATTAAAATCTAGGAAGTGATCCACTTGGAAAAAACAAAGGGGGAGAAAGAACCGAAGCACAACCCAACTTCTCTACGGGAACACATCTTAGTGGTGTCCCTTCCTCCCCCACTGAGATTCAGGGCCCAAACGATGGCACCCAAAATGCTCAAAGAGTCTCTGATTCCTCTGGAAAATTCAGATTAAGGTAAAATTTCCCCTTTAAGTCTCCCCATTTATAAATCCCGGTGTTTGCAGCTCCAAAGCAGAGGTCCAGGAGCTCAGAGCTCCCGAGGTCTCCTCCTCCCGTGCCGCACAATTAACACCCGTTATTGTAATTAACCTCTTTGAATCGATACTCATGATCAAACTCCAGGGGTAAATGGACTCTTCAGCTCTGTGATGCTTCATTTGATGCTTTAAACTCCTCCCAGTAATTAAAAGTGGGCTGATGGTTGATTAGGAGAAGGCCTGTGCCGAGCCCAGGCGATGAGGGAAGTTGGATCCCCAGCAACCACAGCGACTGAAGAGCTCCCACCCCCCGTGCTCTTGGATATAAGGAATTTAAGACAATACATGGAATATAATCCTACAGAAGCAGCAGGTGGGTGAAGAGTTTCCAAAGATCTAAAGGAATCCAGGAAATGAGGGAAGCTTTGAGGGGAACTTTGATCCAGAGTGCCATGGAATGGTTTGGGTTGGGAGAGACCTTAAGGATCATCCAGTGCCACCCCCTGCCATGGGCAGGGACACCTTCCACTGGCCCAGGTTGCTCCAACCTGGCTTTGGACACTTCCAGGGATCCAGAGGCAGCCACAGCTTCTCTGGGAAATCCATTCTAGTCCTTCCTCACCCTCCCAGCCAACAAGTCCTTCCCACCTAAACTAAATCCCTCATTTCTCAGTTTAAAACCATAACTGGAACCTCATCCTGAAAGCTGTTGGTTGAAGATCAAGTGGCCAAGTTGGTCACCTCCAGGACAGGAACACAATTCCAGAGGAGCCACCAAGCACTCCTCTTAAGAGGATTCTGCTCAAGGAAGACTTTGATGGGAATGAAACCACTCAAGTCTCAAATAACACCCCAAATCCGGGTGTTTCCCTGATCTAAACACCAACTGCAAACACCCAGAGGTGACCCCAGCACGGCCTTGGAGGGAGCACAACGTGGCCAAGAGACTCATTTCTGGAGGCTCCACAGTTGCAGATGGAAAGCAGATGTTAAGGACAAGAAATGCTGAGAATGTTCAGATCACGGAATTCAGAGAATCCTGGAATTGTTCAGATTGGGAGGGACCTTAAGGATCATCTTGTTCCACCCCCTGCCATGGGCAGGGACACCTTCCACTAGCCCAGCTTGTTCCAACCCCGTCCAACCTGGCCTTGGACACTTCCAGAGATGGGGCACTTGGGAGAAGCCCCGAACACTTCCAGGGATGGAATTCAGGAGCAGACAGTCCATCCATTTACTTCAACACTGAGGGATTTGGCCACTGTCACCCAAAATGCTCGTGGTGCTGTCTCCAGCCTCTTTTCCCAACGGGACGAGAAGGGAATCTCAGTCCCTCAGAGCTGCCCTTTCCCTGCACAGCCTAACAAACAACAGGATGAGCGAGGTGCCTTTGTGTTCCCAAACCAAACCCAACACCTGGAATTCTACTGCAAGTCACACACTGAGCAACCAGAGGATCTATATAGAAAGCACTTTTTCTGTAGGCAATTCTAGTTGTCACACATTTACCAAAAGACATAAAATTCATCCCAATTACACCAAACCACCAAAACTCCGCATTTTCCTCAGGAAGAGGTGTTGGAGCCAGAGGTGCCTCTTACCTTGAGCTCCTTCCAGCTGTCGAGCAGCCTGGTGGCCAAGTCGCTCACGTCCACGATTTTATCTGTCTGCTCCTGGCTCCTCTCGCTCTCCACGTCGGACACGCCCTCCTCCTCGTCCTGGGATGGGGTCTCCATGGCCATGGGCTCCTCCAGCTTCGCCCCGTTGCTCTCCTTGGCCTCAGCTTCGGGCTCAGCCTCCAGCTCTGCAGGCTGGGCTTTGCTGCTCTCCACAGGCACATCCACGGCAGCTTTGACCTCCTGCTGCTGCTGCTGCTGCTGCTGCTGCTGCTGCTGCTCCTCCGGTGCCTCCACGGGGGTTCCCTCCAGCTGCTCCAGGTCTTCCTTGCCCTCCTTGCCCTCCAGCTCGCTGGTTGTGTCCGAGATGGCGCTGTCCATGCTGTTCTCGCTGATGATCTTCAGCCTGCGGAACACCAGCTTCTTGGGGGTGTCGGTGTCCCCCTCGGAGCCCTGCTTGGCGGACAGCTCGGGGGTGTTGAGGGGGGTGTGGGCGCGGGACGTGTTCTCGCTGGAGTAGCCGTCGCCCTCGCTGAGCTGCGGCACCGCCGTCTTGGTCTGGGCCCAGCGCTGGATGATGGGCAGCACCTTGCTCTCCTCCAGCATGTTCTTGGTGGGGATGGGCAGCAGCTCCAGGGTCTTCATGATCTAACGGCAAAGGCAAGCGGGACGTTGTTAAAACCATCCAGAGTTGAGAATTATTTCCTTTTCTCGACAGGAGCTGACCAAGATTATCACAGAACCCCAGCGTGGGCTGGGATGGATGGATCTGAGAGCTCTTCTCATTCCAACCCCTAGGTGGAACCTTCCACCAGCCCAGGATGCTCCAAGACCCATCCAACCCAGCCTTGGACACTTCCAGGGATGGGGCAGCCACAGCTGCTCTGGGAACTCCATTCCAGTCCCTCCCCACCCTCACAGGAAGGAATGCCATGCTAACATCCAGTCCAAAATCTAAACATCCCATCTAATCTATCCAGTGACGGTCACAGGTCATGGGTGGGGAATTTCAGTAGAATTTCTCCCTGGAAAGGGTGGTCAGGCCTTGGCAGGGGCTGCCCAGGGAGGTTTGGAGTGCCCAGCCCTGGAGGTGTCCAAGGCAGGCCTGGAGTGGTTCTCAGTGCTCTGGGCTGGGGACAAGGTGGGGATGGGGCACAGGGGGGACTCGGTGACCTTGGAGGGCTTTTCCAGCCTTCCAGGAATGGGGCAGCCACAGCTTCCCTGGGCAACAAGGACCTGGATTTTAAAGGAATACATCCAACCCTCAAAACTCCACCAAAGCTGAACACCGTGACCTCAGAGCAAGTTTCAACATGTCTGAAGTTGGGATGGATCCCACCTATCCCCAAAAAAAGAAATCACAGCAGTCACAGTCTCAGACTGGTTTGGGCTGGAAGGGCCCTTAAGGATCATCCAGTGCCACCCCCTGCCATGGGCAGGGACAACTTCCACCATCCCAGCCTGCTCCAAGCCCTGTCCAAACTGCCCAGAACCTTCTTGTAGAATCATCTTTAAGAAAGCAACTTCCAGGTGTATTTTGCCACACAATCCCAGATTTGTTATGGAAAACAGAAACATTCCTGTTCCACTTCAGACCATCAATACCTCCAGTTGCCTGTGCTTTGGCACAGAGATACAAAGGAAATAAAGCACAGGGAATAAACAGCAACAATCTTTAAGTCTGGCTTATGAAATCCAACTCAGGAATCTAAAAAAACCACAGGAGCAAATTCCTTCCACTAATTAAGGATGTGCCTTAGGGCAGAAGTTCCAGGGCTGCAGTCCTGAGGTACCTGAGCTCGTTTCCATGAACACTCGGCATAAATTTGCATTTCAAACTACAAAAGGAAAAGAAAATCTTTGTGATTCTGAGCTGCTAAAAACCTTCTCCCTGGAAAGGGCTGGCACAGCTGGAGTGCCCGTTCCAGGAGGGATTTAACAGCACGTGGCACGTGGGACATGGGGCAGTGTGGCCCTGGCAGTGCTGGGGGAGGGCTGGACTCAGTGTTAAAGGGCTTTTCCCACCTCAGTGTTCTATGCAAGCTCCAAATCCCAGGGAATTACCGACCTCCAGCTGCAGCTTCAGGTTGTTGGCGGTGCTGCCTCTGCCATCGCCCAGCTCCGTCATCCAGATCCAGAGCAGGGACAGCCCATGGCACTCCAGGAACGACTTCAGGCAGGACTGGGAGTGCGTGTTCTGGGGGAGCCAAAGTTAGAGAGAGGCCATGGGAATGCTCAGAGATTTCCAGGAAAAAAAAAAACCCTTCCACTCCCGCTCCACTGGGAGTATGGAAGCCAGTGCAGAGCCAGAACTCGGCACCTGGGCAGGGCCAGCCTCACTGAAGGGGCCAAAACTGCTGGACTTGGAGCAGGAACACAACAGCAGGATCACTGTAACCATTATCTGGGGAATAAACCTCAGGATAACGGACTGTGGAGCCACTCCTCACCCTCCTCCCACCTCCCACCCTGCTCCTCTGAGGATGTGGCTTTCCCAGGACACGGATCCCTCCCCTCCCAGGGCTGCTGCTCACCTGGATGAGTTTGAGGCAGGTGAGTTTCTGCTCCAGGGTCTCGATCCGGACCATGAGGCGGGACAAGCTGAGCACCTGGTTTTTGTCGGACAGACCCTCCCCGTTCTCCAGCAGCGCCTCCAGCTCCCCATCCACCTGCCCAGGGAAAGGGAACACCCTCAGGCCTCCTGCCATCCCCTGGGATGGAATTCCTGCCACCCCCTGGGATGGAATTCCTGCCACCCCCTGGGATGGAATTCCTGCCACCCCTGGGATGAAACTCCTGCCACCCCCAGAATAGAACTCCTGCCACCCCCCAAAATGGAATTCCTGCCACCCCCCAAAATGGAATTCCTGCCACCCCTGGGATTGAATTCCTGCCATCCCTGGGATGGAATTCCTGCCACCTCTGGGATGGAATTCCTGCCACCTCTGGGATGGAATTCCTGCCACCTCTGGGATGGAACTCCTGCCACCCCTGGGATGGAATTCCTGCCACCCCTGGGATGGAACTCCTGCCACCCCTGGGATGGAATTCCTGCCACCCCCCAAAATGGAATTCCTGCCACCCCCCAAAATGGAATTCCTGCCACCCCTGGGATGGAACTCCTGCCACCCCTGGGATGGAACTCCTGCCACCCCTGGGATGGAATTCCTGCCACCCCTGGGATGGAATTCCTGCCACCCCTGGGATGGAACTCCTGCCTCCAGATTCCAGGGAAGGGCTCTTTTTAGCTCTGTAAATCCAACGCTGCCCGGAGGAAATTCCAGGTGGCTGCGCCAACACGCTCCCAAAAATGAGTTTATCTTTTTAGGCAGGGACACAAATGTGCACTGAGAAATTATCCTTAATTACAGATCAAATTTGCTTTTTATAAGCTTTGTGGGCTGTATAAATTCTTTACAAATTATCTTTAATTGCAGATCAAATGTACTTCTTTATAACCTTTAGGAATTGTATCAATTCTTTATAAATTACCTTAATTGCAGATCAAATGTACTTCTTTATAATCTCTATTTATTGTATAAACTCTTTACAAACCTACATTAATTTATAGATAAACTATAATAGATTTATGATCTTTAGAACCAGAGGAGAATCCCTTTCCATGTGGGCAACCTTCATTATTTAGCCCCTAATCTGTGTTTTAAAACACAGGATATTTATATAATAATGCACAATAATACTTATTTTTATAACTATATAATTCTTTTCTATTACATCCATGTTCTATTTACATATTATAGTTATGTATTATATTTATAAATTTTAAATATAATAATATTAATATTAATATTACTAGTAATAAACTAAAATTTATAATTATTTCTTGGCTTCCCTCACTCCCTGATCCAGTAAATAAAAATAAAACTGCCTTTTTTACACAGAGCTTCTCCCCAAAAAAACCCTGGGAATAAATCTTATCCGTAGAAATAGGGGCTTATATCTTCCAGGAGAGAATAATAATCCAGGAGGAACTAAAAAAGAGCCAATGTAGGTTCTTTCAGAAGTCTTCACCCAAAAAAAAAAACTCCTTTTGAGTGTTTTGCTCTGGATTCTCCACAGTTTTTCCACTTCATGGGAACCCATCCCTGCAATTCCATGTGTTGCCTTTAAGCCAGAGGAATTCAGAGACTCAGATTCCACCTGGAAAAGGGAAAACTCTGTGCCCTTTGAGCTGCCAAATTTCAGGGAAGATCCTGAATCTTTTAAGCCAAGGTTGTTCATCTTTCCCTGATGTTAAAAAATCATGGAAAACAAACCAAATGTTTAAAAGCACGTGGAATTTAGCGGATTTTAGTTAGGGATGAGCAGATATTGGACCTGTGGAAGCCCCTCTTGGGTGGGACTTCGGGATAAATAACAGAGGGAAAGAAATTGTGGATTTAACTAAAGACCCAAGAAAAGATCCAAGTTCATGGATTTAACTGAAGATCCAAGAAAAGACCCAAGTGTTGAGGGGCCTCGGGAAATAAAATCCCCCAAAGCTGGAAAAGAGCTCCAAGAGCATCAACTTGGATGACAAATCCCTGGAAAAGCCTGAGCCCTGAGGTCCTCAGGAGTCCTGTTTTCCCAGGGAACAGGGGACAGGACGAGAGGAAACAGCCTCAAGCTGCACCAGGGGAGGTTTCAGTTGGATACTGGGAAAATTCCCTCATGGACAGGGGTTGTGCAGTGGTGGAGTCGCCATTCCCGGTGGGATTGTGGACCTGGCACCCGGACCATGGCTCAGGACTGGCCTTGCCAGGGCTGGGCTTGGTGAGCTGGGAGGGTTTTGCCAAGCTCAGGGATTCCCGGGAGCCCCAGACTCACCGAGTCCTTTTTCCGGGAGCGTTCCTTCTTCATCTTCCCTCCGGCCGCCCGGATGCTCACCCTGTTCTCCCCTCCCAGGTACCCCCGGCAGTTGGAGGAGCCACAGAAACATTTCTGAGCCTCTTTGCTGGGGGGGGGGAAACACAAAACTCGCTTTAATCCCGGCTCAGCTCCACCCCCAGCCAGTTTTCCCCCCCCCCCGGTTTTCAGTGAATCCTCAGGAGAAATGGGAATGTCTCTGCATGGAAAAGCCTTTCAGGCCGTTGGATATTCAAATCCAGCCGTTATTCCTGACAGAACTCCCGGGATCCCCTGCTGTTTCAGCTGGAAAACAAAGCCTGGGGCACTTGCAGGCCAAGATCCAAGCACCAGAAAGGAAAAGGTGGAGCTGGTGGGTCTGAAAACTTCTTATCCCACATGCAAATCAATATATTCCTTCTCCTAAGGAATACCTTATCAGGATTATAGAAAACTTGCATTTTATAGCCCTTTATAGTCATTTTTGAGCTTAGTTCTTACATTTCATAGTTCAACTATATAAAATATAGAATAAAGAACGAGTTGAGGATTCATGGAAGCAGTAAAATTCACATGGAATTTTTTTTACATGGATGTACAGCCAGGGAGAATAAATATAATAATCATAAACACAATTAAACTACTTATATAAATTGATATATAACTATATGTTGTTTATATATTAATATATTATATATTAAATGATGTAATAATTACAAATATAAATCTAATAAATTCTGTTCTCTTCAGGCAATATTTCTCCCAGACCTCTGTAATTCCTACTTGAAATACCACCCATTTCGAACTATATTCCACAATTCCTTGGGAGAACGTGCAGAATCCCCTGGAGGAACAGCACAAGAAAAAAGAACCAGGAAAGCTCAACTCCAGGATCTTCCAGGAAGGAGGAATCATTTTAAAAAGCAACTAAAAATTCCTTTCTGATTCTCCTGCTTCCAGGAAGAGCCTGAAGAAGGATCCAGAGGGGAAAGGAAGGGATGATCCTTACGTTCTACTCCACTATACAGGTAGAAAAACAGCAAGGTGGGAATATTTGGCTCAGGTTTAGCCAAGGGATCCAAATGCCAGGCCAGGAAAACAGGAGGCGTTACCTGGGAGGCTCTTACAGCTCCTCAGGTATTTGCAAAGTCCCAAAACAGGGATGGGAGGGGAAGAGGAGGGATTATTAAGGAATGCTGCAGAGCCTGGAGCTGGAGCTGGCTGGGGGTTTCCCGGAGCAGGGACGTACCCGTATCTCTGGAACTGGTAATCGAACGTCAGCTCCGAGCCCGACGGCACCAGCTTGGTGGTGAAAAACCCCACCCGGAGCTGCCCATTCACGGTCCACTGCGGAAAAGCCAAGATCCAAGAGTTACTGCACCACAAAACCCGGGATATGCCCCCCTCCCCACCCCAGCTGACTGGATTCATCCCTGGAACGGCATCGCCGCGTTCCATCGCTCCGCGTCAAGCACAGCCCTCACCTCGGCCGCTCCAAGGACAGAATCCCAAATTATTACAGAGATGGGAAGGAGAAACGCTCCCCACGGGTTGGGGGGGGAATGGGAAGCCCCTGGATGTGCTGCAGGTTTTTTACCTTTTGTGTCTCGCAGTTGGGTTCACAGCTGTGGTTCATGAAGCGGGAGCAGTTCCCCTTCTGCGTCGCATCGATTATCTGGGAAGGAAGGAGAAATCCACGAAAAACGGGCTCATTCCCGGGAATAGGAAACGGGAACATCTATAAACACAACCCACATAGAAATAATCCCCTCTTCCTGCTCTTTAGTTGGGCTGGAAAATGAGGTTTATTAGGATTTTATTATGATTTAATGCCCCCCAGAAAGGAGCACTCAAGGAACGCGGTTCTTAATTTTCCTGGCAGAGCTCTCCAGCTGGATGGGAATCCTGGATTTTTAATGTTCCTGACCCTTGGATATGGAGCACAAGAGATTTCTGGGAGATTTTTTTGCCACATGCACTGTACTCCAAGGGAAAAGCCATCTGCTGTATCACTTCCAGTAACAACAACTTCCATAAGTTCCTTTCATAGAGGAAAACCCTCCTTTGGGTCCGTTATTATCACAGAACAAACCCTAAAGTGATTATGTGGGGGAAAAAAAAAAAGAGGAAAAACAGAGGGGGGAAAAAAGGGAAAAACAAGGAGAAAAAGAAGGAGAAAGAGGGAAAAAACAGGGAAGAAAAAAGAAGGGGAAAAAAGTATTTTTAGCTCATTTATTCTCAAACTCCTCAGACCCAAAAAGTCCTGAGAAAAGAGAGAAGCAGAATAGGAGATTAATTCCTATTTATCCAGGGAGGGCCCAAGGCAGCAGCTCCACATCCCACAGAGTTTAAATGATGATAAATAATTAGGAATATCCCAGATATAAATATTCCAGTGACATTCCTGTCCCTAGGGATTTTGCCAGTTAAAAACACCCCAATTTAATGGGGTTTGATGTAAAAGGAAATGTGGTTTCCTGGCGGACTTGGGCATCCAAGAGGGTTGAGTTGGGCTTGGAGTATCTCCCTAAGGACACAGTGTCTCCTCCTCATGTGGATGATCCATCCTTTCCTCTGGGATGACCATTTCTCCTCCCTAAGGACACTGGGATACAGTTGAGCTGCTGGAATTTTGTTGGGACAGGTTGAAAACTGAGGAATGGGTTGAAAAAATAAGGCATGAAGCCTCCTTTCCTTAGGCAAACCTGTCTAATGGACTCAGGATGCTGCTCCATGCATTCCCAAGCAGCTCACAAGGCCCAGGAAGACTCTCCCAAAGCCAAGCCCAGCAATCCCTGTCTCACCTCATCATTCTTCAGGGCCATGAAATAATAGTGGATGTTCTTGTTCCGGGCATATTCCTTCACCCGGGCCTTGAACTCCTTGTGATCCAGCACTTCCCCGCAGTATTCCAGGACAAAGGTGTTGCTGCAAGAGGGAAAAACACCACTTGGCTTAGGACAAACCCACCAATAAACACAGAACAACCCTCAGCTGATCCAGTGGGAGGGAAACCAGGAAGCCACAGGCCACATTTGCTCCCTTGAGGGAGTGAAGGAGCGGGAAAAGGCTGTGGGAGTAGCTTACGATGGCAGGTCTTTGGCAGCTCGGAGCCCCCAGCCCTTCTTCTCGGTGAGGATCACCTCCACATCCGCGTGCTGCTTCTTCTGGAAGCGTCTGTTGGAGCAGTAGTCCCCGTTGGGACAGCGGGAAGAGCTGTGGGAAGGAAATGGGAGCAAGTGGATTCCCGGCGGGACAGCGGCAACGACAGGGAGGGTTCAGATGGGAAACAGATCCCAGGGAATTATAACAAACTCTGTGAAACCTTGGAATGTCCTTGGCTATGGAAAGCACAGCCCTGTGAGTGTCAATTCAAAGACAGACAATTTATTTCTGGAATATCTGGAATGCTAATCCTGCTGTGCTTCTACGGCAGACCATCACAGTGGGACGAACCGGGACCTCCTCCCCAAGTTTAGGGGCTTCTTCCTCCAAGATATTCCCTGTCTGGGCTACGGGATAAAAACTAAGTGTGGGATTCTGGCAGGTAATTCCAATCCTTCCACCCTAACTGGTGACAATCCTCATTCCAGGGGTAATCCCTGTTCCCAGCCTCCAGCTCCCACGAGGAGGCAAAACCTTCCAGGAGGGAGAAGGAGACAACAGCCGTGGGCTGCTGAGGCTCTGGGAAGAGGAGATCCAGGAGACTGGGAGCTCTGAGCTCCTGCACATCATCCAAAGATTGAAATCATGGAATGGTGGAGTGGTCTGGGTTGGAAGGGACCTCAAGGATCACCCATTTCCACCTGGCACTAGCCCAGGTGGCTCCAAGCCTTGTCCAACCCGGCCTTGGACACTTCCAGGGCCGGGGCAGCCGCAGCTCCTCCGAAGGTCACCGCACGCCAGCGCTGCCCCTTCCCAGGAATCTCGGGGTCAACTTCAGGGACTTCCAAGCCACCTGCAGGACACCCCCCCAAGCCCGTGGAAGGGCACTCACCACTCGATCATGAGCAGGCGGTTGAGACAGTCCTCCCCACAGGCCACCTCGCCCTGCGCCCGCTCCTCCTTGGACAGGGGCGGGCACTCGCACAGCATCCGCTTGATGTCCCGGTGGGACTTGTTCTTCTTCCTGGGCAAGGCCAGCCGTGGAAACACAAGGTGAGACAGCAGCTGGCTGCAGAAATTCCCCCTCGATCCTAAGGGGGTTACTGGAGGCCATTAATCTCTCCTCCAGCAACGGGATACATGGAATGGTGACCTCGGGATCACTGGGCTTGTTTTGAGAGGGAGGTGAGGATTTGGTGATCGTAAAAATGATTCCTCAAAAAGAATTCCCAGGGTAATTTAACTTTTTTTCCTTCTCCTCCACGTCCACATTTATTTGGGTGTCCATTTGTAAATGGTGTTACTTTAATAAAGGAAATTGGAGGGTTTAGTTACTTCAACCTCTGGTTTAAGATGAGAAAGACAAGGAAACCAGAGCTACAGGGAAAGTAGGGCAGGAAAGGCATCCACTAATTAATATTTTAACTTATAGGAGATAATTTCAGGAATTTTTTGGAGTGTGGATCTCAAAAGACATAAGGAAAAAAATGTGGGATTTCAAATTATGGTCATGGGAGCTAAAAAAAACCTCATCTGAGATGATAAAAAAAGACTTGAAATAATGAAAACCTTTGGATACACGTGTTGTGCATCCAAAATCTTTCCCACACCTGGACAGAATTCCCTGTGACAACAGAGAGGGAGTTGGTATTTGGGGAGACTAAACAGGCTGGATCTGAATAAATAAATCAACCTTCCCTTTGTGTCCTCCCATTTTTAAACTCTTCCCATCACCTGGGAATGTCTGGGTCAGCCAGGGGATTCTCTTTAGGAGCAGGGATGCAGGGCAGGAGTGTTGTCTCCTTTGCCTTTGCCAGACATCGGGAAGGCAAAATCCCTCCCCCTCCCTCCAAATTATGTTGATTTGGCCACAAACCCACAACTATCACGGCAGCAAAGGGGAGTTAAAATCCAAAACTGCCCTGGGAATCAAAACACGGATGGAACGAGCCGTTACCTCTCCGTCAAGTAGACGTTCTCCTCGATGAGGTCGAAGTAACAGGGCATCTTGCCCTGCTTGGCGAACTCCTTCCAGCGCTGGGGGTCTCGGAAGTCATCCATGATGCAGGGCCGGCCCACCATGGAGGAATCCTGCGGCGCCGGTTCCCCCTCCGCCTTGCCCTTCCTCTTGTCCCTCGAGTCCCCGTCGCTCTCCGAGTCGCTCTCCACCTCCAGCCGTCTTTTCTTCGGTGGCCCTCGTTCCTTCACGTCGTTTTTCTCCAGAACCTTCCCCTCCTCCTTCTTCTCCGCGCCGGGCACCGGTTCCTTGGTGGAATTGCTGCTGATCTCGTGCGCCTGCACCGAGCCCTCTTCCCTCTGCCCGGGCAGCTGGGATTTACTGGAGGGGCTGGGATGATCCCAACGATCATCCTCTTCGTACTCCTCGTGATCCTCCGTCAGGGAATCCGGCACCTGCCCTTGGATCCGCTCGTAGTTGACCACGGAGGGTCTGCTGGCAGACCTCGCGTCCCAGTAACCGTTGCCTTGCCAGTAATTCTGGGAAGTGCCGTAGGCTCCGGAGCCCGGCTGGTAAACGTATCCCGAGTACATCCCGAAGCTGCTGTCCGGCTGCTGGTACGTGCTGCTGGGCTTCTCCGTCTGGGAATAGTCCCAGCCCAAAGCACTCATCTCCTCTGCCGTATGGAAACCATCCAGCCTGGGATAGTCTCCGAGGCCGGACTGGTTGAGCCCACCCTGCCCTTGCCGACTGTCCGGCTTGGAGCAGCTCATCTGGTGTCGGGATGCATCGGTGCCTTCAAAACTCTCGGGAAGACAGAAGGGCTGCTCGTCCGGACGGCCCATGGGCCTTCCCATGGCCACCATCTCCATCAGCATCATCCTGTCCCCCGCGTCGGGCTTCCCGTGGGAATCCGTGGTCAGATCCGCCTGGCTCGTGCTGTCCACACCGTCGCTCTGCGCCTGGCATGGATCCACCCACAGTTCCTCCACCTCCTTCCTGCTCAGCTCCGTAGATGTCGCCAGGCCCTTCTCCATCCCTCTGGGAGAACTCCTGCTCTCCACCTGAGATCCACCTTTGCTCTCCAGCCTCTCCTCATAGTAGGGCCTGCTTGGCTCGGGCCGCTCGTCGTCCCAGTGGTCGGAGAAGCGCCGGTTGCCTTGGTTGCTCCGGGAGGAGCCCGGGCTGTTCTCCTCCGTGGCGATGGTTGAGTTCTTGGGGACCACCACGACGGATTGCAGCCGCTTCCGCGGCGTGCCGTCGTCGGAATCCGAGTCGTCCGTATCGCTGTCGTCACTGCCGCCCTCGCTGTCACTCTCCCCCGTGTCCGAGTAGTCGTCGTGCCCAGCGGGAATGAATTCCACGGCATTGCCGCTGCTGTCGCACGTCGGGGCCTGAGTCATCACCTCCGTGTCCTCTGCCGTGACAATGACGTCAGAAGAGGGATACAGGACGTCTGGAAAAGCCGAAGCCACCAAGGGCCCGTTTCCCTCGTCCCTCTCGGCCGGTACGCCGGGACATGGAACCCTCAACTCCTCCGGTTCAGCTCCCTCGGTGGAAACAGCCCTTTCCTCCACGGCCCGGCTGCCGCGCTGCTCCAGCGGCACTTCCGAATAGTAGGAATGTTCATCTTGGAAGGCCTGTTTGCTCTTTGTTGAACCAAGATCAACGTGCCGAGCATCCAACTCCAGCACCTCTTCGGCTTCTGAATGCTGGAGCAGCTCCTGGTGCCCAGGTGGTGGCACATCCCATTTGGAAGAGACGCTTTCCTCCGGCATGGGATGATCCGGCACGAGCTGCTGGGAACAGCCATCCTGGGAGGAATCCCTGCTCGAGCTCTCCACTGCCAAGATAATTTTATGGGAAGGATGGCCGTGCTCATCCTCGCAGGCAGACTTGGGATGGGAATCCTCCGCGCTCTCGTAGTCGCACGTCACCGTCTGCGGTTCCACCTGCACGTCCAGGAAAGCCTCGCATGGAACTTTCAAATCCGCTGGTTCCGCCTCAATTTCCACTTCTGAGTGGTACAAAGCAGGGGCGGCATCATCAGAAATGTAGCAAAAAATGGGTTCTTTGGTTTTGTCACACGGAGTCACTTCCTCATCCACCTTCTCCAGGGCGGTTTTAATGGGATCTACATTCACGGCGGGGAAAGGGGCGGGTTCCTCCAGCTGCTGCGGCACTGGAGGCTCCGCTTCCCGGAACAGGCTGTTGCACTCGCTGGACTGGACCCGGGAGTCATCCAGCTCTTGCTCTAGAGACACATCCATGCCCTCAAACCCACTGGATGGCAATGGATACGCCGGGCTCGTCTTCATGACAGGTGACGCTTCCGACCGGCACGGGCCATCGTCAGAGGACGCGGGAACATCCTCTGCTTTGGAGGCACTGGAAATTGCCAGACCACCATCCCGACCCTCCGGGGAGCCGTTGACGCTCAGTTCCGTGGGGAAACACGTTCTTACCGGATCGTGCTTCACCTTTAATGACGTTTCTGGTTCCTTAACACTGTCGTGGTTTCCACTTCCCGCGGGTTCCTCGGAGCTGGAGTTGGCAAAACCCACTGTCGACTCGTCCGCCTTCGGCAGCGCGGGCGAATCGCTGAGCTGCTTTAACGGAGAAAGCGTCTTTTCCCTTTCCGGCTTTTTGGCAATGGACACCCTGATCTCATTGCTCTTCAGACACGAGCTCTCTAAATCTAGAGAATTACACTGCGGCTTGATTTCCTCGAGCGATTCTGTACAACAGAAAGAACTCTTAAATTTATCAGGCTTTGGCGCGGGGGTCTTGGAGGGGGTGGATTTATAGCGGGAGGAATTCACATTACTGTCGGGCTTGGAATGGGAAGTCCCCTTCCGATAGCCCAGTTCATCGAGGGGAGAGCACCTTTTGGATACTTCACTTTCGGAAGTCCTTTTGGAATCTCGATCCGCTTTCGACGACGACCTTCCTCTCCTCTCCAGGTCGGCGTGAGACGACTCCGCTTTGCTGTCCCGCTCCGACTTGGAGTAGGAAGATCTCGAGTCTCTGTAGGAGGAGGAGGAGTGGGAGGACGTCCGCCGGGAGTCGCTCGACCTGGAATGTGTCCTCCTGTAGTCGTCCTCCGAGTCCGAGCTCTCCCGGCCCCTGTCCGCGTAGGAACGGGAATACCTGGACCTCTCCCTGTACGGGGAGCTCCGGTGGTACCGCCGCTCGGACTCGTAGTAATGCGAGCGCTCCGACCTCGAGTAGGAGGAGCTGGTGCGGGAGCTGCGGTCGGAGCGGGAGCGGGAATGAGACCGGCTTCGCCTCCTGTCTCTGTCGGAGCGCGAGCGGGAGGACGAGTACCGCGAGTCCCTGTCCGACTTCGAGTAGCTCAAGTACTTCTCGTCCCTGTCCGACCTGGAGCGCGATGAGGATTTGCCCGGGTCGTCGCCTCGGAGGGACGCGGAGCTCCGTCTGGAATCTCGCTCCTTCTCCGTGCTGGAGACCTTCGGCTCGTGCGAGCGCTGGCTGGACGAGGTCCTCACCGAATCCTCGTCGGACTCGGAGCCCTGCGGCGCGCCGTCGGATTGGGAGAACTTCCTCTTCGCCCCCGGCCTCCGGGAGCACGCGGGAGCACCCTTGGAGCCGTCGGAAACCTCCTCCTCTTTCCCAATATGGGAATCTTCCTTCTGCGGGGTCATTTCCGGCTGCTCGGGCGCGTTGTGGGCGACACGTTCCTCGGCTCCGTGCGATCCCGCGTCCTGCCTGGCCTCGGGCTCCGGGGCCTCCTTGGGTTCTGCGTGGATCGGTTCCTTCGGCGTGGGGGCTTCGGCTTCCACGGGCGGCGACAGCAGCAGCATCGACATCGGCGTCACCGGCGGTTGCGGCGGCGCTGCGGTCACAGGGACCGGTGCCGGTGGCGGAGGAGGAGGTGGCGGAGGCGGCGGCGTGGGCGGGAATTCCACGGCCAGGCCCACCGGCTCCGCTCCTGGCAGCGGGGCTGTCACTGCCACAGCCGGTTTGGCCGTGACACTGAGCAAGTGTTTCTTAAAATGAATCTTCCCCAGTTCTACCTTCGGTTTCGGGGGAGAAGATTCCTCTGATGAAGTGGCGGCGTCGCCCAGGTCCGGTTTGGTTTTGGGGCTAAAATCAGAGGGAAGGGGAACTGGGGGGTTGGGAGCTTCATTTTGTTTCTCGTTTCCGAGTCCACTCAGGAATCGATTGGGCAAAGTTTTCTTGGTTAAGCTAAAGCTGAAAGACACTTTTTGCCGTCCCTGTTCCTCCAGGTTGACCTTGGTTTTGGTGCCTTTGGGCAGAAAGCGACTGGAAGCGACGCCTTTGAACACGGGGCCTTTGATAAAACCAGTTCTCGGTGCCGTTTCGGGTTTGCCCTGTGGGGAGGAAGAGCAGATGAAGTTGGAGGAATAGAGGGGTTTTAGGTTTTAACAGTATTTCCTTTCACCTGGTAAATTTTTCATGCTGATCAAAGAGAAATGGACACCCCGGCTCTGCCTTCCATGCCCGGATCTGCCCTGGACATAATCGATTCCTCGGGCACCTCCAGTTGGAACAAAATCTCCTCTGGGGTTTGGGCTGAGGCTTTTTAACTGACTCATTAACAACCCAACTGAAAGTCCTTCCATCATTTAATTCTTATTTTTTAAAAAAAGAGACAGAGTTCAACACATCAGCAAACTGAGGACAAAATGCTGCTTTTTGTGCAGTTTTTGCACTCCTGGGCTACAAAATATCCTGAATTTTCACCTTTAGATATGTTTGTTTCCACAATTTCAGAGGACTCCACCTGGATGCAGCCTCCCAGTACTGGAAAAGGCTCCAGGGAGACCTGAGAGCTCCTGGCAGGGCCTAAAGGGGCTCCAGGAGAGCTGGAGAGGGACTGGGGACAAGGCATGGAGGGACAGGACACAGGGAATGGCTTCCCACTGCCAGAGGGCAGGGTGAGATGAATATCGGGAAGGAATTCTTGGCTGGGAGGGTGAGGAGGCCCTGGAATGGATTTTCCAGAGAAGCTGTGGCTGCCCCTGGATCCCTGGAAGTGTCCAAGGCCAGGTTGGAGCAACCTGGGCTATTGGAAGGTGTCCCTGCCCATGGCAGGGGGTGGGATGAGATGGTCCTTAAGGATCCTTCCCACCCAAACTCTGTCCTTTCCCAGCTCCCTCCAGCAGCCTTATCCCAGTCATTACTAATTCCCAACAAGTTTCCAGGCTCAGCCACAGACCAGCATTAATTAAACCCCCAAGAATTCCCAGTAGGATCCGGTACTGCGATGACTCCTTCACCTGCAAGCAACCAACTGGAACACACTCCACATCCTTCCCACTGGGAGTTCCGGGCTGGATCCTGCCAGGATCTCCCTCAGCACTTAGCAATCCCAAAACTGGGAATGTTCAGAGCATAAAGCACCATTTATTTACCCATTTGGGGGTTTCTCCACCTATTTTAAAGCTTAAGGTTCCTCTGTGTCCCAGGAATGAGCTTCCTGAAGGGGAATGGAGTGGCACTGTTGGTAAAAGGTGTCTCTGTCAACAGGGTTTATCCCCATAAATTTGAATTTTATGGAATTCCAGAATGGTGTGAGTTGGAAAGGACCTTAAGGATCATCTGATTCCACCCCCCTGTCGTGGGCAGGGACACCTTCCATTATCCCAGGTTGCTCCAACCTGGCCTTGGACACTTCCAGGGATGCAGGGGGAGCCACAGCTTCTCTGGGAATCCTGTAATTCCATGTTGTGTGGGAAGCGTAATTCCAATGGAAAGAGTCACATCAGAGCCATTCCAAGACAGGTTTTGCTCCCAGAACTTTGCCATGGCCACATTTTTGGCAGCAGCAGCAGCAGCTTCCCACTGTGAATCATTAAGTGCTTTGTTATCCTTTAACTCCTGGAAAACAATCCAGGGTTTTCCAGGCTCAAGGCACCGGAGTCAATCATTAAATAAGATGGTGGTGGACTGGAAATCCCGAGTTTTTTGCACCCTGGGACATCATAGATTAAAAAAAAAATCCTCTTTTTGGACACACTGGGGTTGATTTGAAGTGTGAAAACCTTGTCGTGGTCTCCACATGACCCAACCCAACATCCCCCTGGAATTCCGGCAGCAAATGAACTCAGTGTGGGAAAAGCGGGAGGACAAATCCAAAGCATTCCATGAAAATGGGTGTTATTTGTGTGGGGATATTTCAGGGATGATTTTAAACAATTTCCAGGGCTGGAAGGGCATGAAACGGGATCCTCCCACCCCGACTGTCTCACAACAATATTAATATTTATTATTCTTACAATTTAAAAATTCCTGAAAATATTCCCAGAAAGGAAATATTTCCCTGCTTCCCAAATTTTTCCCTTATTCCCCAAAAGTAGTATTCAAAATGATTTAAAATTATTAAAAATTAAACTTAAAATATAATAATAATAATAATGATAACAAAGCAGTTTTAACTAATTCTAATATATTATAGTTATTAAAATTAAAGATTATATTTTTAAAAAATCATTCCCAAAGTTTTCCTTACTCCTAAAAATTATTATTTGTAATATTAATAATAATAGTAATAATAAAAAATTAAAATGCAGTATTATTAAAATTTTTAAATTATTGCCAAAAATTATTCCCCAATGGAAATAGTTCCCTTATTCCCAAATTTTTCCCTTACTCCCCCAAATTAGTATTTTAAATTATTAAAAATTAAATTATTTAATGTATTATTATTATTATTATTATTATTATTATTATTCACTGGTATCAATACCTCTAGTTACTGAAGTTAAAAATACTATCAAAATTATAGAAAAATATTTCCCAAAAGGAAATATTTCCCTTATTCCCAAATTTAACCAGAGGAATCCCCAGAAAAACATCCCTTTGCTCTATCCGGCCCCTCGGTCGCTCCCAACTCCTGGAATCCCTTGGCCAAAGCAGCCCCAGGCCGGGCTCCAGTGTTACCACTCACCTCATTTTCTTCTTCTCTGTTGTCAGCGAGCCGAGGGAACATGGAAAAGAAACAGGAAATCAGGAATAAACACCGGGACAAACACGGACTGGAACGTTCGGCCCCGGGGCTGGGATGGGACATGAAGGGTCACCGACACCCCCAACCCACCCCGGCCCTCCCACACACCCAGATCCACCTCTGCAGAGGAGCACGGGGAGTGGGGGGGGCTCAAAAATTCCACCCTGGAAAATTCCAGGTGGATCTGGACAGAGCAAACCTTTGCGGAGCGAACCCTCGGCTCGCAGTGTCTCCCGAAGGATATTCCAGCGGTTATTCCAACACACTGGAGAGGAACTGAGGGCATGAAACACCTCAACAACCAGACTGGAGCAGCTGCATTTGGGGTTCCTGGGATTTTAATATTTTCCTTAAGAACTGAAAGGATTAAAGAGGAATGAAAGATGCTCCGGAAGGTCTTGCGGATGCGCAGCCTGGATATTTGCCCCGATGATTACGCTTCGTTAATCAAGCAATCAAGCCCATTAATCAATTCATGCCAAGTCTTTGGGCAGCTCAAAGCTCATCACTGCAATAATTAGGACCGTTCTCTGCACCCCAACCAACGGGACAGCCCAGCTTTCCAGAATTCCCAAGTCCTCTGCTCCACGCAAGGAAGGAGAAGGAAGAACACAGCGACTCTGTCCCTGCTTTGCTCAGTTCCTGGGAGAGATTCCAGGAGTTTTCTGGTCATGCCAGGACACCACAACCCAGACACAGACAGTTCACCCATCTCTGTCTGTCAGGGATCTACCAGAGATCCCCAAATCCCTCGCCAGCTCCAAACACAGCTTAGAGTTGGAATTTTGCTCCATTTCATCAGAATTTTGCTCCATTTCATCAGAATTTTGCTCCATTTCATCAGAATTTTGCTCCATTTCATCAGAATTTTGCTCCATTGCGTCACTTTTGGGCCACAATTCGGTGTCACCAACACAAGTTTCCTGCAGAAAACATTCCCAGATTTCCTTTCAGGCACCAAGTGATCCAGAAATATCGATTTCCAGAAGAAAAAGCCAAAGTTTTCGGATTCCAAGCAACCCGAAGGCGGTGAAGGCGCAAGAACCAGCTCGTCCCATTTAAACCATCCACCGGGAATAATCCTGGAAAAACCAACCCCCACAGGAATACTGTCCAAGGCTCCCACCCAACTGCCAAAGCTGATTAAAAGGCTGTAAATTATTGCAGGGAGGAAAGAGGAGCCACATTCCAGCCCCAGAGCACACGAGATTCCATGGGCCCAGCCAAGCCTGGAATTCCCAATCCAGCCCGGGCAGGAGCTCAGGAGCCCTCCAAGGGCAGCTCCTGGACTTGGAATGAACACCTACAAGGAGGTTTCCACTTGAGAATCCCAGCAGGTGGAATTTTAGACTTCCAGGAATCTGTTGCTCTCGACGGTCCCGGATTTTGGGGGTTCAGTTTTGGGGTTTAGTGGAGTCAAAACCCCACATGGGTGATTTAGGGATCTTTTCCAACCTAAACAATTCCATGAAGACTTCTAAGACTTCCATAACCAGGTGCAGCCCAGGATTACAACCAGCAGATGACAATAATTGCATTTTAACTACTATTAAAAATTATTATCATTAATCAAATGATCACTCTTAAAATTGGTAAAAAATTATTCCCAAAAATTACTCCCCAAAAGGAAATATTGCCCTTTAAAAAAATTACTATTTATGCATAAAAATACAGATTTCAGTAGGTGACTATTGGGAAACAGGTAATTAAATCCAGGAGCTTGGGCAGGAGACATGGAACATGAGCTGGGGATCCATCCCAGATGTTTTCCAGCAGTTTCCCAGCTCCAGAGGTTGGGAACAATCCCAGTGGCAGCACCTTGTTCTGTGCAGGTACAGAAAAATCTGGGATGAAAACTCATGGTTTGTTATATTTACTTACTTATTATAAATTTTATCTTACCATATTTATTATTTTTATTGTTTATCCTACTATATTTATGGTTTTATTTTATTTATTTAGTTAGTTATTATATATTTCCACTCCTGGAAACATCCCAGTTTTGCCGTGGGAATGTTAATAAAAATGAAGGATCTATTTTAATTCCAAAGTTCAGCAGCTCCAGCATTTCCTGGGAGCTTAAATCCCCATTTTTAAGATGTATCCCACCCAATAATATGAATTTCATCCAAGTTTTCCTTATGCTAAAGAGCTAAAAAAATTCCAAATCAGGATTCCAAAGGCTAAAAGTCAAAACTTTAAGAGCCTCACCTCCCTTATATCCCAGTTTTTTAACTCTTCTCCTCCTTAAAAGAGGAAAATCTGGAAGCCTGAAGCTTTTCTTATCTCCCTATCTGCCCACTAACAGCCCTGGGAGGCTGAAAAGGCCCATTCCCAGCAGGAATTCAGCTCAGGAATTCACAGGGACCCATCTGAAAGCCCTTTGCTGCCTGAAAAAAAAAAAAAAGGGCACAAAATGCAAAAACCTCAGCACTTAAATCCCAACTTCCAGCTTAGGAAGTTGGAATTTAACCTGTTTTGCTCAGGCTGGGTGAGCCAAAAATATTTCGGGATGCAGATGGAATTCCATGGACCGCCTTCATCCACACCAGGGAGAAGGAAACCAGAAGGTGGAAATTTGGAATCCCAAGAAGATCCTGAAGCCCCAAAGGAATTTTCCCCTCAATTCCCACCCTCTGAACTGAAGGATTTCCTAAAACCCTCCCAGGTCTGAAGATCCATCACCCGCTGGGCTCAGTAATCCCAAATGGAGGATAAAAAGTAAGGAAAGAAGCGCAGTTGTCCTTGGGAATGGTGGAATATTGTGATGAACTGCCAGGGAATCTCTGCAGAGCACTGGGATTTAACATCCCAAAGTGTCCCTGCTCCCAGAAATCCTGCACTGCACATGGATAATGAACAACCAGAAGAAAAGCTGGGAAGTTCACAGGAAATCCTGCTGCTTCCCCCCCAAAAAAAAAAAAACATGGAGAGAGGAAAGGCAAAAGGACACACAGGGAAGGGGGGAAATCCCTATAAAATCTCTTATTTAAATGGAAGCTGGAATTCCAGCCGAGCTCTCCGGAAAATGAGGTCAAGGTGCCTTTTCCTGCAGCACATCCCTGAAATCCTGCTTCCCAAAATGCCCACTTCCTGCTTTAGACAACATTTTCCCTGAGGTTTTGGAGCTGGAAGTTTGGAGCAGGGGAAGTGGCACCATTTGTCCCCTGCTGGAATATGAAGGAAAAAAGGGAGGATTGGACATTCCAGGGAAAGGAGGAGCTGAATCTGTGGAAAATCAGGATTTATCCTTTCATTTATAAAAACAAGGAGTGACCTCATTTATTGATTTCATTCTTTATGTGTCAGAATTCCAGCCCCTTGGGAATTCTCCAGGAAAAAGATCCAGTTAAGAAGAAAATATCCGGTTTCCTGCTCCTTCCCCAAAATCTCTGGGAACTCCCAAACTCCCCCCAAATCCTGCTGTTCCTTTTTGCTCAGACCCAGGGAATGTCTGAGGAAGGAATGAAAGATGGAAGCAATCAGGAATTCCCAGGGAAGCTGGGAAAGGGATTCACCTGCCACAGGGAGGGAAAGGATGAGGATGAGGATGGATATGGGAAAGGGGTGGTTTCAGAAACAGAGGGAACAAATCCAGGCCTGAACTCCAAAGCACAGCTCCTGGCTCTGCACCATTCCCTGGAAAACCTCCCCCTCCTCTGGGAGCAGGGAAGGACATTCCAGCAGCAGCTTTTGGAGTCAACAACTTCCCATCAGCGTGATGGAAATGGGATCACTTCCCAGGTAATCCCTGCCCCAAATCCCTTCCTTTGCCCCCAGCAGGAACAAAGAGCCATCCAAGGAAAAAGGGAACGTTAAACTGACCTTTCCTGCCCTGATCCAATGAAATCCTAAAACCCAGGGTTAGGCCTGGCTTAAAGTTCATTCTCAATTCCACCCTCAGCACCTCCCCCCAGCTGCTTATCCCCATTCCCAACATTTTTTACCTCCCCTCATCATCCCAATTTTATTCCTCTCCATCTTTTCCAGCCCATGGACACTTTGCTGTGACCCCCTCCAGAGGCAGCACCACAATCCAACCACAGCTGAACATTCCTCCTTCCAGCAAAAGCCACTTTAAGGACAAAAAATTAGTGGGAATTAATGGGGAAAAGCAGGGGGAAAAAAAAAAAAATCCATATTTTAAGTTTTTCCCAAATCCTTTCCCACGAATCCCAGGAAAGTTCCTCCCTTTAAGTTGCTTTTTAAAGTTTTGGGGTTTGTTTGTTTGTTTTGTTTGTTTTTGTTTGTTTGTTTGTTTTTGTTGTTGGGTTGTTTTTTTTTTTCTTTAAGTTGCTCTTTTTAAATTGCTCAATTTAAGTTAAAATACGCTTGGGACCAGGAAAAGGATTCCAGGAGGAGCCAAGGAACTGAAAACTTGAGGAATTTTAGAACAATAATAACAACAGGAATCAGGCAAATTCCATGTACTTACAGTTGCTGTTACCAGTGACCAGGATGGGCCTTCATTCCCAACGCATTCCCAGCACCTGGAAGTGTTGAGGCCCCACCTGGGCTGAGCCAATTCCCGGGGAATTTGGGCTTTGTGCTAAAAACCAGGGGGAAAAACCCTGGAGGAGCAGCAAAGCCACGCCCCTCCCTCCAGAGGGAGGGACTTGGGAAGGACCCCCAGCACATCTTATCCCACCCCCTGTCCTCCTGGTCCAGGTAAAAGCTGGAATTTCCACCCCTCCTCCAGGTATCCCATCCCCAGGGTGTTCCCTGGGGCAGCAAATTCCAGCCCTGAGTTTATCATCACCCCCTGGCCCTGCAGCTTTGTCTCCCAAAGGGCCTGGAAAACCAGGAATTTCCTCTGGTTTGGGGGGAGTGGGAAATGTGGAAGCCATTCCCGACCTCTCCCTCTCCCCAAGAGAGGAGCTGGAAGGAGCAATCCTGTCCCCTCCATCCCCAAATTCCCAAAGATGTGTCCTACAAGCTGCACGCTGAAGCTAAAATATGGAATTTTCATCCGTTTTTCCCCAGGTCACCCTCTAATTCTCAAAAAGGAATTCTGGAAAACAAGGAAATTGTTTTTGCCTGGAAAACAAGGAATTCTCTGTGTTCCGGGGCTTGCTGGAGCCACGTCAGACACACAGAACCCATTCCCAATATTCCTTCACTGCCAGAAATGAAGCTGGAAGGAGCAATCCTGCCCCCTCCATCCCCAAATTCCCAAAGATGTGTCCCACAAGCTTCACATTGAGCCAAAACCATGGAATTTCCATGTATTTTTCACCAGGCCACTCCTTAATTCCCAATATTCCCAGAATTCCCCATATCAAAGCTAAAGTATCCCACTCTCCCCTCCCAAACTCATCCCAAATTTAACAGGAAGACGCTTCCCAGCCCTGAAATCACATTCCAAGTCTCCTACAATTCCACCTGGCAGGTTAAGGTGGGAATGGGAATATCTTGGGAATTGCTCTCCATCCCAGGAAAGAAAATAAAGCCCCTTCCTGCTCCTTTACACCTGGAATTGGCACTAAAATTCCAACCTGGGAATGGGTTGTGCAGGGAAACCCCAAGCACCGGGCTCTGGAGTCTTTCCTGTTGCATTTCCATGCAAAAGGCTGGAAAAAAAAATCCCCTGGGAATGACACATTTTGGATTTCCAGCTGCTGGTGCATTTCAGGAAGGAAACCACGGAATTACAAAGAGATCCTGGGAAAGCTGGAAAATCTTGGGAGCAATGGGGGGAAAGACAGTGGGAATCCACTGGAAAATAGGGATCCAGGTGGAAGATTCCCCAGGCTCCAGCACAACGGATTCCTCTCACATTAAAATCATGGATCCAGTGTTGACTCCTGGCTCACATTCTCCTGAATTTTAGGTCCTGATCCAGAACATTCCCCCTGGGATCTCCCAGGAATTGCAGTCTCTGGGATGGATCCCAAAAAGCTGAGATGCAGCTGCAGGGACGGAACAATTTTAGGGAAGTTTACCCTCCAAAAAAATGGGAAAAGAAGAAAATCTTTTTCCTTGAATCAACCAACATTCCAACAACCAGAGCCACACTGGGACATCCTCAGGACTTTTCCTCAAGGAGTCCTGAAGTTCTGGAAGGAACAATGGCCAGGTGTTTATAAATCCTCTCTTCCCTTCCAAATATCCACCCAAACACATTCCAATCAGAATTCCAGCAGCAGATCCGGGCACAGGGTTCCCAGAGAAGCTGCAGCTGCCCCATCCCTGGAAGTGTCCCGGGCCAGGTTCCCAAATTCCCCACTCAGGCTCCCAAACTCAAACGTATAAGGAGAGTTATCCTTCAATAATCCAGCTTTTCAGACACACTAAAGTGGGAACACAGAGCTGGAAATCCCTTGGATCCAGCGAGAGCCAAGTCCTTTCCCTTCTCCCTTTCACGTCCCGTGGGACCATCACGAATAAAGGGGAGGAGCATTCCAAGGGAAATGCAGGTGGAAAATGCAGCCCTTCCCTCCCATCAGCATCTCCCAGGTGGATTGGGACACACCCATGGACCTGGTTTGGGTCTTTAACCACAGCACATTTTCCAGGAGCTTGAGCCGAGGGAATCAACCTCCTGGATGGTTTTCCTTAGGGAAAAGCAGCAAATACAACCCAGATTCCCACGGGAAGGAAAAACCACCAAGTCCCAAAGTGACGCCGACACGGAACAGCCCCGGAGCCTCCACAGCTCCAAAGAACAGCAAAAATCCTTAGGAACAGCCACAGCCAAAAACCTGGAATTCCAGGCTGGCTGAATCCATCTCAGGTCACCTTAACAAAACCAGTGGAGAATTCCAACGCTCCGATCCTGAATCCCAACCCCTCCAAACCACCCTCGGACACACCAAACCCCACCGGCATCACTGGTGGGATGGCTGGAAAACCATCTCCACCCGGGACAGAGCTGAATTCCCACTGGGAAGGTCTCCATTTTCCATCAGAACACAAGGACATGAGGGAAATAAATCCTTGGAGCTCTCGACTCCATGAGATGCCATCACCAACACGTCAACTTGTCCCAGAGGTTCCTCCAACGCTCGGGATGCAGCGGATGGGGACGATCACGGAATCTTCTTCAAGGAAGCAACAGCACTGAGAAACATCCATCAAATATCCATCAAAAACAAGGATTCCTGGAGAAACCATGGCTGCCCCAGCCCTGGAAGTGTCCAAGGCCAGGTTGGAGCAAGCTGGGCTAGTGGAAGGTGTCCCTGCCCACGGCAGAGGGTGGCACTGGGTGGGATTTAAGGTCTCTTCCAGCCCAAACCAGTCTGGAATTCTGAGCAGGTCCAGGCCAGCATCAGGCAGCTCCAAGGAGAAGCTCCAAGTGCAGTGTGGTGGTGGCTCCGAGCTCTGGGAATGGGGTTATCCCAAATTGGAGGTTCTGCTGGAAGCTGCAGTTCTCAGGAATCCGAGCTCTGGCTGACAACGGACACGGAGAGCGACCGATCAGGGAAAAGCTGGACAGAGTTTCTTTCCCAACAGGAAAACTCCAGGAAAAGCCATTGGAATGGACGACATCCACCTGCTCCGGCCAGCGCGGAATCCAGCTCAGTAGCATCCCTGGAAGGGTCCAAGGCCAGGCTGGATGGGGCTTGGAGCATCCTGGGATGGTAGGAGGTGTCCCTGCCCGTGGCAGGGAGTGGGACTGGATGATCCTGAAGGTCCCTCCAAACCCCAGGAATAATTCCCAGGAAAATGAGGCTGAGCCCAATGATTTCCCAGGCTCCATTCTCACCACCAGGCTCTGCCCAACACTCTCCCAGCAGCACAATTCCAACACTCCGAGCCACAACAGCAACTCATCCCAAAAAACCAAACCAAGCACATCCCTCCTCATCCAGCAGGAACGGGATAGGGACAGCCACAGTCTCTGGCAGCACATCCCACAGCCACCGGAGCTTGGCTCTAACTCCACTCTTCCCAAACACCCAACACATCCTGGGACATTTCTAACGACCTGATAATCCCAAATAATCTTCCTCCCCAGGGCAAAGCTGCGGTGCTGGGAAGAGCACCCCCAAACCAAGACACAGCCGTAAGGAAGGCGGCACAGACACGCCGGGAACACCGGGATTCACGGCAGGGACACGGAAACACAACTCCTAAAAACACCAGGACACGCCTGGGAACTCCCCGAGCCCCAGGATGGAACTGACGCCTCAAGGAAACCCCCAAATCAGGACAATTAATCAGTAATTCCGTAGGGAGCTGTCAGGGAATCCGCTCCAGCTCCTTCCAGCAGCCCAGCTTGGCGCCACTGGACACCTTCAGACAACAAACCCGATGCTTTTGGATCCCAAATCTCACATGCTGACACAGCCTGCGGTGCCAAGATCCCTCCCAGCACTCCAAACTGCAAAGGTGAGATTCCTAAATTGGGATACAACTTCTGGGATCGACTGGAGAGTCCTTTGGACCCAGAGGGTCCCTCAGGAAGGGGACAGTCACTCCCCCCCAGGGATAAGCTGAAGTAAATCAGGCTTTACTCCAGGTTCTCCTGCCCCAGGAGCAAAACACAACCTGGATCCTGAATCCAATCCTGCATTCCCCACTCATTTCAGACGGCTCAGCCACCGGCAGCGTTTCACTGGAACAAGGGGAAGCTGTTCCTCAGCTGCTCCAGGTGGGCACGGCCAGAACCCGCTCAGGAAAGGTTTGCTCCGTTGTCCTTGCTCAAAAACCCCACTATTTTTAGCTTTTCCCGCAATCCCGCCACCGCACAGGGGGTGCTCCGTGCCAGGTGTCTGCTCCAGAGCCGGCAGAGTTTACAGAGCCCCCGAGTCCTTCGCCAAGGAAGTCTAAAAATGTAAAAATAGCGTTGAGAACCGGCAGGAAAAGGAGGGGGGGGAGGCGAGAAATCCAGCGGGGAAGGAGTGACTTTGCTCAGGAGAGGCGATAAAGCCGGAGGCCCGGGCGGGATAAAGGGGGTGGGTTGGAGAAATTCCCCATCCAGAGGAGGACCAGAGTTCCCGGCCATTAAACTGCTCCCCCTTCTCTGGCTCCTTCCTCCTGGCAGAAAATGGGGTCAGGGCAGGGGCCGCCCGGGGCCGGGCAGGATTCAAGGCGTAAAATCAAGACGGGGCTCGCTAAGCAGGAAAAAATAACGTTAATAATAATAACAACAATAATAAAGGTGGTGGTGAAAAATGGCCCCGCGGGGAGGCCGGGACACGTCCGCACGCTCCGCCCGGCTCCCCCCGCGCTCCCCCGGGCAGGGACGGGACAGGGACAGGCACCGGGGCAGGGAAAAGGGGGACACAGGGAAAGGGGAGACACCGGGAAAGGAGGGACACAAGGAACGAGAGGACACGGCTCCCCCACCACCACCACCCCCTCCGCCGGCCCCGGCGCGGCCGCTCCCGCCCCGCGCTGCCCGCCCGCCCCGCGCCCGCCCCGGCCGCGGCCATCACGCAAGGCCGGGGATGTGCGGCCTACCCCGGGCCGGAGGGAGAGCGGAGGGAAGGGGACGGGGAGCGGGGAAGGGGAAGGGAAGGGGTGCAGGAGAGGGAAGGGGGAAGGGGTCGGGAAGGGGAGTGGGAAGGGGCAGCGTCCCGGCTGCCCGCGGCCGGCGCTGCCCGGCGCCGGCGGGCCCGAGGCCGCGCAGGGCCCGCGCTTACTCCGGCGTGGGGTGCTCCGGGTCGTAGAAATCCCCCATGGTGGGTGGGCGGGCGCGGGGCTCCGCAAGTGCCCCCTGGCCGGGGAGGCCCCGCTCGCCCCGTCGGGGCTCCTCACATGGTCCGGCGGGGCCCCCCCGCCACCCGCGCCCAGCCCGGCCCGGCCCCGCCGCGATCCGCCCCGGCCGCGGCTCCTCCTCCCGCCGCTCCGCTGCGGCCGCCGCGCTCCGGGACACGCTCCGGGACACACCGGGATACAACGGGATACACCGGCACCGGGACACACCGGGATACAACGGGATACATCGGTACCGGGACACACACCGGGATACATCGGGACCGGGACACGCACCGGGACTGGGACGCACACTGGGACCGGGACACACCGGGATACACACCGGGATACACACCGGGATACACCGGGACACACACCGGGACACAGTGGGATACACCGGGACACACACCGGGACCAGGATGTTTTCAGAACCATATTGGGATCACCCCCGGGATCACCCCCGGGATTACCGGGGTCACACCAGAATCAGCCACAGTGTCACCAACATCGCATCGGGATCAGCCGTGGAATTGCTGGGATCAGCTGCAGCACCCCCGGGATTTTCTCAGGGCGTATCAGGATCCCTACACCAGGATCAGCAGCAGGACCGCTGGGATCTCCTTGGGGTCAGCCACTGAACCACCAGGATCCCCTCGGGATCACACCTGGATCACCCCCAGGATCACCAAGACCACAACAGGCAACTGGACCACAGCAGGATCAGCCACAGGATTGTCAAAATCTCCCCAGGATCACTGGGATCATACAGGGATCACCCCCAGGATCAGTGGAGCCACAACCTGCCACTGGATCCCCAGGATCTCCTTCTGGGATCTTCAGGATCAGATGGGAGATCACCAGGATCACACCCGGATGAGCTGCAGGACTGCTGGGATCACCAGGGCTACACCTGGATCACTCATGGAACCACCAGGATCTTCCTGGGATCTCCTCAGCATCACCCTGGGATCACCCCCAGGATCACTGAGATCTCCCCAGGACCACACCAGGATCTCACTGGTGTCACCTTTGGGATTGCCAGGATCAGCCCAGGGATCCCCAGGCCCCTGGATCGCCCACGGAACACCAGCATCCCAGGAATCTGGGATCATCTGCTTCCCTGGCATCTCCCATACCCTGGGACACTGGCACACCAGGATCATCCCCAGTCCAGTACCAGCACTCCTGGGATCACCCACACCCCTGGGATCATTCCCGGGATCACCCACACCCCCAGACACTGGCGCCACAGGACACCAACAGCCCTGGAATTCCCAGAAGACAGGGATCACTGGCAGCCTGGGATCTCCTCCAGGATCACGGGCACCCCCAGGATCACACCCTGGGATCACAGCCTGGATACCACCACACCGTGTTCCCAGGGCTGTTCCTGCCCCCAGGCCGGGGGAAATCCCTGGGATGATCAGAGAGAAACACCCCAAAAATCCCTAAAAACCCTCTTTTCCTTTCACAGGTCATTTCCCCGCTTCCCAAACCCTGGGAAAGCTCCTCCAGGGAGCTCAGCCCGGGAGACCCACCTGCTTTTGGGATGCAGTAGGACCTTCCCACTCTCACAGGAGCCTCCAAACCACATTTGCAGCTTCCAATATCGAGATTTTTTCGGGATTGTCCCAGATTTGGGAGCACAGCACGGGCAGCAGGGACCCACGGGGATGGGGTGGGAAGCAGGGGAGGGTGCATGGACAAAGGAAAGGCTTAGCTCCAAGTGTGTGGAAGTGTTTTCTTGGGAAATCCAGCCTGGGTTGAATTTCCAGCAGCTTTATGAGCCTTTGGAAATAGATAATTCCAAAGGAAAGTTGATTTCTGGGCTGTTCTCTGACGCCCTTCTGGGAAGTAGGTGCTGTTATGGGAATAGAAGGAAGCTCCAACATACTTCCAACTTCCCAAATAATTTGGAGGGAGCTGGGGGGGCTCAGCCTGGAGAAAAGGAGGCTCAGGGGGGACCTTCTGGCTCCCTGTAATTCCCAGGAAAGAGGTTTCAGCTGGGGAGGTCGGGCTCTGCTCCCAGGGAACAGGGACAGGAGGAGAGGGAACAGCCTCAAGGAGAGGTTTAGGTTGGATATCAGGAAAATCTGGGAAGGGCTGCCCAGCCCTGGCACAGCTGCCCAGGGCAGGGGTGCAGTCCCCATCTCTGGAGGGATTTCCAAGCCCTGTGGATGTGGCACTTGGGGACATGGTCAGTGGTGGCCTTGGCAGTGCTGGGAGAACAGTTGGACTCAATCTTGGAGGGCTTTTCCAATCCAAACCATTCCATGATTACCCATAAATTAACCTTTGTTGTTTCATTCCCTTCTCCAGGCAGATCCAACCAGCAAAGACTTGTTGCTCCAACAGGAACGAGCCAGGAGACCAGTGGCTCCAGCACCAGGAAAGAGGGAGGTGGGAGCAGCCTGGGTTGTCCAGAGGCTCAGGAAAACCAGTGGTGTTTGAACTCCCTGGCTCGTGTCCTGTGCAAACAGCGGGATCGATCCCCAGTGACCGTCCCAACCTGCACAAAGGTTGGATGCTTCGATCTTCCCAGTGTTTATTCTTACAAATCGATGGTGGACACGAGCACGAGGCACTCTGGGAGCTGGCATTCCTCAGGGAATGCTGGGATCCAGGCTGAGCCCCGCCTGCTACGCGCTGTGCAGGAAGGAGAGGGGTTTGTTCTTCCCAGCAGCCCTGAGGATCCCAGCTCTCCTGCGCATCTGCTGCAGGGCCAGCGTGGTCCTGTCAAAGGTGTGCTGGGAACAGGGAACACAAAGGGATCAGCTCGGATTGCACAGCACAGTTCTCACCTCTAAAAGCTTTTGACCTGAAAAATAAAACCAAACACCTTCCCAGCCTTTCCAGGGGGTGCTGGGAAAAAGCTGGAAAAGTCCCCGTCACACCAGCATTGCTCTGCTGGTGGTAGATCCCAGCAGGCTCCAAGGAGGGCACGACAAATCCTGGGAAATCCTCCTGAGCACTGAAAAGCTGGTTTTGAAATGTTTTCATGGAATCCAGAACAGTTTGGGTGGGAAGGGACCTTAAGGATCATCTCATTCCAACCCCCTGCCATGGGCAGGGACACCTCCCACCAGCCCAGGGTGCTCCAACCTGGCCTTGGACACTTCCAGGGATCCAGAGGCAGCCACAGCTTCTCTGGGCAACCTGTGCCAGGGCCTGCCCACCCTCCCAGCCAAGAATTCCTTTCCAATATCCCATCTGTGGCAGGGGGTGGAAGGGGATGATCCCTGAGGCCCCAGCTGGGGTTACCTGCTGCTCAATCTTCATCTTGGCCCTGTAGAAGGGGGTGGATCCTGGGCAGTCCGGCAGGTTGGTCTCCTGCATCCGCTCAAACCTGTCCTGCTCATCTTCATCCTGCAGGGAAAAGCAGACCCCATCCCATGTGAAAAACACACCTGGAGACACGAGTCAACTGGTCCCATTCAGTTCAGCCACATCTCCAAAGCCTTGGGAGTGAGAGGTTCCCATTCCTTCACCTTAGAAGGGCAGATCTGGGCAGGACTTTAAGACAAGGGTTGGGGCTGGATGGCCAAGCTCAGCACGGTCCAGCTCCCAGCTGATGTCCATCCTGGGCTGCTCCAGGGAAAATCAGGAAGGTGTGAGCACACATGGCTTGAATGAAGGACCATTTTAAAGACACCAGCCTGTATTTCATGTTTTCATGCTGGATTTGGCACTTCCAGGGATGGAGCAGTCACAGCTTCTCTGGGCAACCTGTGCCAGGGCCTGCCCACCCTCCCAGCCAGGAATCCCTTCCCAATATCCCATCTATCCCTGCCCTCTGGCAGTGGGAAGCCATTCCCTGGACTCTCTGCAGCAGCTCCACGTTCTCCTGCTGCTGTTCCCAGGGCTGGGGCAGCTCTGCAGGGGGGTCTCACCTGAGGGGGCAGAGGGGCACAATCCCCCCCTGCCCTGCTGCCCACGCTGGGGGGGATGCAGGAATTTTGGGAAATGAGAATTTTACAGGAATGTGCTTTTTCAGGATCAGGAAAAGGCCTGGCACCCAAAGTGGTGGTTCCTGGCAGAGAACTCGCCAAGTCCCAGTCCCCACAAAAGGGAACACAATAGTCTGGCTGCAAGGATTGGATCCCTCAGGCTGGAAACCAAGCTGGAAACCAGGCTCCCGAGCACCCTCCAGCTCCGGGCACTTTGCCCGATTCCTGACACTCCACATTCCCAGGTCCCTCAGTCACTGTCCTGTTTTAGCCTGTAAATGGATGTGGCTCCAGACAGACAGTCCCCCTGTGCCTCCCCTTCCTCCTCCTCCTCCTCCTGGTTCCCTCATCACCCACCAAGGAGGACGAGCAGAGCCAACTCACCAGGCACATGACCCTGTTGATGGGAATCATTCCAGGCCGGATGCTCCCCCCGGGCCTCAGAGCTTCCCGCAAATCTTCAGGGATGAGGAAGGACTCGTTGTACCAGATCTCAAACTCTGCAAGGCACAGGGGGGCATTAACAGGCTGTAACGACCCGAGGGACGGCAGGGGGATGGTTCTCCCTGCCTGTGGATCAGGAGGGATCTCGGTGCTCTTAAACCCTCGGAGGGGAGCTCAGAATTCCAAGGTCTTGAGTTGAAACTCTGTGAAAAGTTGCTTTAAGGGCGCTGGGGGCTGTGCTGGAGGTGGTGGCTGCTCCTGGGGACATTCCCTGGCCACGAGATGGCACCACTCCTGCAGCCCATGGATGGATGGGGATCATTCCTTTGGAATGGTCAGCACGGCTGGGGCTCGGGTTTCAATCCCACCCGCTCAAGCACAGCCATGTGCCATCCCATAATAGCCCGTGACAACAGACAGCAGGTGGGAATTCTGTCCTTATTAATCCCGGGCATTTCCCAGGCACTGCACTGCCGATAGGGAGGGTTTTGGATATTTGAATAAACATCTGGAACGCCCAAAAGTGCCAAACCCGGATGATCCAACGGGAAGCAGTGGCTCCGTTAGGATTTGGCCCTGTCCATCCCTGGCACAATCCCTGGCATCTCCTGCAGCGTGGGATGCCCTGATGGATCCAAGCTGTGCCCTGGCATGTTTGTAGAAATCGAGTGTTGCCATGTGCACGACATCCAAATGTTTGGGACTCTGGCATTTGTACAAATCCAGGGATACAGCAGGGGGAGTGAATGCACAGATTCCCACGTGGAACACACCAGGAATTCGCAGGGATCACCCCGGGCAGAGGAGTGACCAAGCTCTGCTCCCTGCCAAGGCTGCAGCTCTGGGACCTGGAGCTCCCAGGGGGAAGAGGATTCACCTGGAATGTGGAGCCAGAGCCCTGTCCCAGGACAACTCCTTGACCACCACCTCTGGGACAGAAAACCAGGGAGGAGGTCCAGGGGCAGCAGTGGGAGCACTGCTGGTAAATTCCTTGTGGAAATCTTTGTCCCAGGGTTGCACCTACTGGAGTGACCAAGTAGCAGAGTGTCATTATTTGGGAGAGAGAAGCTGCAGGAATTCAGTGCCAGGTCAGAGGAAAGAGCCACTTAACAAGCAATAAAATCTGGTCTGGAAGGGAACAGGGAAAAGGAAGAGGATGGGAACTGCCTGGAGTGCCAGGATAAGGGGGAATGGCTTCCCACTGCCAGAGGGCAGGGAGAGATGGGATATGGGGAAGTAATTCTTGGCTGGGAGGGTGGGGAGGGGCTGGAATGGATTTCCCAGAGAAGCTGTGGCTGCCCCTGGATCCCTGGAAGTGTCCAAGGCCAGGTTGGAGCAACCTGGGATAGTGGAAGGTGTTCCTGCCCATGGCAGAGGGTGGAATGGGATGATCCTTAAGGTCCCTTCCCACTCAAACCATTCTGGGATTGGGTGATGCTTGTGAATGCTCCAGTCTGGTGTACCCTGAGGCCGCTGAGCCTGCTGATCCATACCCAAGACGAGCCTTCTCCTGCACTTATCCACCAGCTCCTGGCAGTACTGGATCTCTGCCTTGAGGTCCTGCAGCTCAGCATAACCAGCCCTGTGCTCTTCCTTCAGCTCCTTCAGCCTCAGGATGAGGGAGAACTCCTTCTCATCGATGATGACCTGGCCCTTCTCGTCGGTGTATTCCCCTGAGGGGAGAGAAGGAGAGGGATGTCCCTGGTGAGGGGGGAGGGGAGGGACAGGGCTCTGCAGGGGGCACAGCCTGGAGGAGGGGCTCACTTGGATCCCACGGGAAAAATCCCAGGGAAGCCGTGGGAAAGGATTCAAAGGCTAAATCCTGGTCAGTGCTTTGGGACAGTTAAACCAGCACTGCTGAGAATCATGGAATGCTTTGGGATGGAAGGGAACTCAGAGCTCATCCTGTCCCACCCCTGCTACGGGCAGAGACACCTCCCACCAGCCCAGGCTGCTCCAACCTGGCCTTGGACACTTCCAGGGATCCAGGGGCAGCCACAGCTTCTCTGCCCAACCTATGCCAGGGCCTGCCCACCCTCCCAGCCAGGAATTCCTTTCCAATATCCCAGGGGTAAAGCCTGAGGAGCTCAGCTCAGCTCAGTGAAGTGTGGAGGACTCAGGTGACAGCCCAGCCTGTCCCGCTGTCCTGGCAACCAGCAGTGCTGGGTTAGTGGTCTCACCACCCAAAACTCCTCGAAGCCAAGAGCTCCCTCCCTCTGCCACATCCCTGTTGGCCACAGGGACTCACCCTCCTGCCACCGCTTCTGCTTCTTCCCCTGCAGGGCCTCCCTGACTCCCTCCATCTCCCGCCTGACCTCGTTGATCCTCCGTGCCACGGAATTGCTGCTCCTCTGCCTGGCCAGGAGGATGTTCTTGTTGTCCCTGAAGATGTGGTTGATCTCCCTGCCAGCCCCCTGCTTGAACTGCTCGAACGCCTCCACCTTGGATGGGGGGAAGCTGAAATCAGACACAGACGGGGGGAGGTCACTTTGTTCTGCTCTGCGGCACAGAATCAGGGAATCAGGGAATTGTGGAGGTTGGAAAAGCCCTCCAAGATCACCAAGTCCAACTGGTCCCCCAACACTGCCAAGGCCACCACTGACCATATCCCCAAGTGCCACATCCACAGGACTTGGAAATCCCTCCAGGGATGGGGACCCCACCCCTGCCCTGGGCAGCCTCTTCCAATGTTTTCCAACCCTTTCCAGGCAGAAATTCCTCCTGATGTCCAACCTGAGCATCCCCTGGCACAGCCTGAGGCCGTTCCCTCTCCTCCTGTCCCTGTTCCCTGGGAGCAGAGCCCGACCCCCCCCGGCTCCCCCCTCCTGTCAGGGATTGCAGAGCCAGAAGGTCCCCCCTGAGCCTCCTTTTCTCCAGGCTGAGCCCCCCCAGCTCCCTCAGCTGCTCCTG
>NW_020956733.1:30565-31726 GCF_003031625.1 Empidonax traillii | reverse complement strand
GCAGCAGCAGATTGTCCTGCCAACTGCAGGGATTTCAGAGGAACACCCGGTACGTGTGGAGGGCACGGAGGAGCACAGGGAATGTGCTGAGGAGCTGCAGGAGCACATTCTGGGACATTCCACACAGTTCCACTGTGACACCAACACCCAGAACACACAGCCTGGGCTGACCCCACAGCAGGGCAGGGGGGATTCTGCCCCTCTGCACCCCCCCAGGTGAGACCCCCCTGCAGAGCTGCCCCAGCCCTGGGAACAGCAGCAGGAGGACGTGGAGCTGCTGCAGAGAGTCCAGAGGAGGCCCCGGAGCTGCTCCCAGGGCTGGAGCCCCTCTGCTCTGGAGCCAGGCTGGGACAGCTGGGGGGGTTCCCCTGGAGAAGAGAAGGATCCAGGGAGACCTGAGAGCCCCTGGCAGGGCCTAAAGGGGCTCCAGGAGAGCTGGAGAGGGACTGGGGACAAGGGATGGAGGGACAGCACACAGGGAATGGCTTCCCACTGCCAGAGAGCTGGGATAGATGGGATATTGGGAAGGAATTCCTGGCTGTGAGGGTGGGCAGGCCCTGGCACAGGTTGGGCAGAGAAGCTGTGGCTGCCCCTGGATCCCTGGAAGTGTCCAAGGCTGGGTTGGATGGGGCTTGGAGCAACCTGGGACAGTGGAAGGTGTCCCTGCCTGTGGCAGGGGGTGGGAATGGGTGATCCTTAAGATCCCTTCCAACCCAAACCTTTCCATGATTCTCTGATTGTAAGGACCCATTTCCATGACTGGGGGGGTTTGTGGCTGACATGAGGTGTCTCTGCACTTTTCCTGTTAACCAAAGGGGAAGGAATGCTGTCATTTTTGGAGACCTCCCAATTAAAAGTCCAACTGACCAGGACAGAACTCAAAGCACACAGAGGTGACCACCACCAACAACATAAATGGATGCTCAGGGTGTTCCCCAAACCATTCCTGCCCTGTATTTCTACATCCAAGCCCTGAAGATCCCCCAGTCCCTGCTGTTTGCTCTGTAGTTGTACTCAGGGGAACACGGTCTGGTCCCTCCAGAGGAAACACCACCTGGCAAAGGGGATCTACTCCCCTCCAGGGTTACCTGGGCTGCTGGAACTCCTCCCCTGAGGAGGGGCTTGGGAGCTCTCTCTCACTATCTGTTCTATCCTGCTCAC